>NW_027365217.1:0-129905 GCF_046119375.1 Phyllobates terribilis
TGCAGGGAGGACCTACCAGGAGCCCATACGCTATAGACATCACTACTGTACTGGCTACAATGTATGGGCTGCAGGGAGGACCTATCAGGAGCCCATACGCTATAGACATCACTACTGTACTGGCTACAATGTATGGGCTGCAGGGAGGACCTACCAGGAGCCCATACGCTATAGACATCACTACTGTACTGGCTACAATGTATGGGCTGCAGGGAGGACCTACCAGGAGCCCATACGCTATAGACATCACTACTGTACTGGCTACAATGTATGGGCCGCAGGGAGGACCTACCAGGAGCCCATACGCTATAGACATCACTACTGTACTGGCTACAATGTATGGGTTGCAGGGAGGATCTACCAGGAGCCCATACGCTATAGACATCACTACTGTACTGGCTACAACGTATAGGCTGCAGGGAGGACCTACCAGGAGCCCATACGCTATAGACATCACTACTGTACTGGCTACAACGTATGGGCTGCAGGGAGGATCTATCAGGAGCCCATACGCTATAGACATCACTACTGTACTGGCTACAATGTATGGGCTGCAGGGAGGATCTACCAGGAGCCCATACTCTATAGACATCACTACTGTACTGGCTACAATGTATGGGCCGCAGGGAGGATCTACCAGGAGCCCATACGCTATAGACATCACTACTGTACTGGCTACAATGTATGGGCCGCAGGGAGGATCTACCAGGAGCCCATACGCTATAGACCTCACTACTGTACTGGCTACAATGTATGGGCCGCAGGGAGGATCTACCTGGAGCCCATACGCTATAGACATCACTACTGTACTGGCTACAATGTATGGGCCGCAGGGAGGACCTACCAGGAGCCCATACGCTATAGACATCACTGCTGTACTGGCTACAATGTATGGGCTGCAGGGAGGACCTATCAGGAGCCCATACTCTATAGACATCACTACTGTACTGGCTACAATGTATGGGCACAGGGAGGACCTACCAGGAGCCCATACGCTATAGACATCACTACTGTACAGGCTACAATGTATGGGTTGCAGGGAGGATCTACCAGGAGCCCATACGCTATAGACATCACTACTGTACTGGCTACAACGTATAGGCTGCAGGGAGGACCTACCAGGAGCCCATACGCTATAGACATCACTACTGTACTGGCTACAATGTATGGGCTGCAGGGAGGATCTACCAGGAGCCCATACTCTATAGACATCACTACTGTACTGGCTACAATGTATGGGCCGCAGGGAGGATCTACCAGGAGCCCATACGCTATAGACATCACTACTGTACTGGCTACAATGTATGGGCCGCAGGGAGGATCTACCAGGAGCCCATACGCTATAGACATCACTACTGTACTGGCTACAATGTATGGGCTGCAGGGAGGACCTACCAGGAGCCCATACGCTATAGACATCACTACTGTACTGGCTACAATGTATGGGCCGCAGGGAGGACCTACCAGGAGCCCATACACTATAGACATCACTACTGTACTGGCTACAATGTATGGGCCGCAGGGAGGACCTACCAGGAGCCCATACGCTATAGACATCACTACTGTACTGGCTACAATGTATGGGCTGCAGGGAGGACCTATCAGGAGCCCATACGCTATAGACATCACTACTGTACTGGCTACAATGTATGGGCTGCAGGGAGGACCTACCAGGAGCCCATACGCTATAGACATCACTACTGTACTGGCTACAATGTATGGGCTGCAGGGAGGACCTACCAGGAGCCCATACGCTATAGACATCACTACTGTACTGGCTACAATGTATGGGCCGCAGGGAGGACCTACCAGGAGCCCATACGCTATAGACATCACTACTGTACTGGCTACAATGTATGGGCTGCAGGGAGGACCTACCAGGAGCCCATACGCTATAGACATCACTACTGTACTGGCTACAATGTATGGGCTGCAGGGAGGACCTACCAGGAGCCCATACGCTATAGACATCACTACTGTACTGGCTACAATGTATGGGCTGCAGGGAGGATCTACCAGGAGCCCATACTCTATAGACATCACTACTGTACTGGCTACAATGTATGGGCCGCAGGGAGGACCTACCAGGAGCCCATACGCTATAGACATCACTACTGTACTGGCTACAATGTATGGGCTGCAGGGAGGACCTATCAGGAGCCCATACGCTATAGACATCACTACTGTACTGGCTACAATGTATGGGCCGCAGGGAGGACCTACCAGGAGCCCATACGCTATAGACATCACTACTGTACTGGCTACAATGTATGGGCCGCAGGGAGGACCTACCAGGAGCCCATACGCTATAGACATCACTACTGTACTGGCTACAATGTATGGGCTGCAGGGAGGACCTACCAGGAGCCCATACGCTATAGACATCACTACTGTACTGGCTACAATGTATGGGCTGCAGGGAGGACCTACCAGGAGCCCATACGCTATAGACATCACTACTGTACTGGCTACAATGTATGGGCTGCAGGGAGGACCTACCAGGAGCCCATACGCTATAGACATCACTACTGTACTGGCTACAATGTATGGGCCGCAGGGAGGACCTACCAGGAGCCCATACGCTATAGACATCACTACTGTACTGGCTACAATGTATGGGCCGCAGGGAGGACCTATCAGGAGCCCATACGCTATAGACATCACTACTGTACTGGCTACAATGTATGGGCCGCAGGGAGGACCTACCAGGAGCCCATACGCTATAGACATCACTGCTGTACTGGCTACAATGTATGGGCTGCAGGGAGGACCTACCAGGAGCCCATACGCTATAGACATCACTACTGTACTGGCTACAATGTATGGGCTGCAGGGAGGACCTACCAGGAGCCCATACGCTATAGACATCACTACTGTACTGGCTACAATGTATGGGCCGCAGGGAGGACCTACCAGGAGCCCATACGCTATAGACATCACTACTGTACTGGCTACAATGTATGGGCCGCAGGGAGGACCTATCAGGAGCCCATACGCTATAGACATCACTACTGTACTGGCTACAATGTATGGGCCGCAGGGAGGACCTACCAGGAGCCCATACGCTATAGACATCACTGCTGTACTGGCTACAATGTATGGGCTGCAGGGAGGACCTACCAGGAGCCCATACGCTATAGACATCACTACTGTACTGGCTACAATGTATGGGCTGCAGGGAGGACCTACCAGGAGCCCATACACTATAGACATCACTACTGTACTGGCTACAATGTATGGGCCGCAGGGAGGACCTACCAGGAGCCCATACGCTATAGACATCACTACTGTACTGGCTACAATGTATGGGCTGCAGGGAGGACCTACCAGGAGCCCATACGCTATAGACATCACTACTGTACTGGCTACAATGTATGGGCTGCAGGGAGGACCTACCAGGAGCCCATACGCTATAGACATCACTACTGTACTGGCTACAATGTATGGGCTGCAGGGAGGACCTACCAGGAGCCCATACACTATAGACATCACTACTGTACTGGCTACAATGTATGGGCCGCAGGGAGGACCTACCAGGAGCCCATACGCTATAGACATCACTACTGTACTGGCTACAATGTATGGGCTGCAGGGAGGACCTACCAGGAGCCCATACGCTATAGACATCACTACTGTACTGGCTACAATGTATGGGCTGCAGGGAGGACCTACCAGGAGCCCATACGCTATAGACATCACTACTGTACTGGCTACAATGTATGGGCCGCAGGGAGGATCTACCAGGAGCCCATACTCTATAGACATCACTACTGTACTGGCTACAATGTATGGGCCGCAGGGAGGACCTACCAGGAGCCCATACGCTATAGACATCACTACTGTACTGGCTACAATGTATGGGCTGCAGGGAGGACCTATCAGGAGCCCATACGCTATAGACATCACTACTGTACTGGCTACAATGTATGGGCCGCAGGGAGGACCTACCAGGAGCCCATACGCTATAGACATCACTACTGTACTGGCTACAATGTATGGGCCGCAGGGAGGACCTACCAGGAGCCCATACGCTATAGACATCACTACTGTACTGGCTACAATGTATGGGCTGCAGGGAGGACCTACCAGGAGCCCATACGCTATAGACATCACTACTGTACTGGCTACAATGTATGGGCCGCAGGGAGGACCTACCAGGAGCCCATACGCTATAGACATCACTACTGTACTGGCTACAATGTATGGGCTGCAGGGAGGACCTACCAGGAGCCCATACGCTATAGACATCACTACTGTACTGGCTACAATGTATGGGCTGCAGGGAGGACCTATCAGGAGCCCATACGCTATAGACATCACTACTGTACTGGCTACAATGTATGGGCTGCAGGGAGGACCTACCAGGAGCCCATACGCTATAGACATCACTACTGTACTGGCTACAATGTATGGGCTGCAGGGAGGACCTACCAGGAGCCCATACGCTATAGACATCACTACTGTACTGGCTACAATGTATGGGCCGCAGGGAGGAACTATCAGGAGCCCATACGCTATAGACATCACTACTGTACTGGCTACAATGTATGGGCTGCAGGGAGGACCTACCAGGAGCCCATACGCTATAGACATCAATACTGTACTGGCTACAATGTATGGGCTGCAGGGAGGACCTACCAGGAGCCCATACGCTATAGACATCACTACTGTACTGGCTACAATGTATGGGCCGCAGGGAGGACCTACCAGGAGCCCATACGCTATAGACATCACTACTGTACTGGCTACAATGTATGGGTTGCAGGGAGGATCTACCAGGAGCCCATACGCTATAGACATCACTACTGTACTGGCTACAACGTATAGGCTGCAGGAAGGACCTACCAGGAGCCCATACGCTATAGACATCACTACTGTACTGGCTACAATGTATGGGCTGCAGGGAGGATCTATCAGGAGCCCATACGCTATAGACATCACTACTGTACTGGCTACAATGTATGGGCTGCAGGGAGGACCTACCAGGAGCCCATACGCTATAGACATCACTACTGTACTGGCTACAATGTATGGGCCGCAGGGAGGACCTACCAGGAGCCCATACGCTATAGACATCACTACTGTACTGGCTACAATGTATGGGCTGCAGGGAGGACCTACCAGGAGCCCATACGCTATAGACATCACTACTGTACTGGCTACAATGTATGGGCCGCAGGGAGGACCTACCAGGAGCCCATACGCTATAGACATCACTACTGTACTGGCTACAATGTATGGGCCGCAGGGAGGACCTACCAGGAGCCCATACGCTATAGACATCACTACTGTACTGGCTACAATGTATGGGCTGCAGGGAGGACCTACCAGGAGCCCATACGCTATAGACATCACTACTGTACTGGCTACAATGTATGGGCCGCAGGGAGGACCTACCAGGAGCCCATACGCTATAGACATCACTACTGTACTGGCTACAATGTATGGGCTGCAGGGAGGACCTACCAGGAGCCCATACGCTATAGACATCACTACTGTACTGGCTACAATGTATGGGCTGCAGGGAGGACCTACCAGGAGCCCATACGCTATAGACATCACTACTGTACTGGCTACAATGTATGGGCTGCAGGGAGGACCTATCAGGAGCCCATACGCTATAGACATCACTACTGTACTGGCTACAATGTATGGGCTGCAGGGAGGACCTACCAGGAGCCCATACGCTATAGACATCACTACTGTACTGGCTACAATGTATGGGCTGCAGGGAGGACCTACCAGGAGCCCATACGCTATAGACATCACTACTGTACTGGCTACAATGTATGGGCCGCAGGGAGGACCTATCAGGAGCCCATACGCTATAGACATCACTACTGTACTGGCTACAATGTATGGGCTGCAGGGAGGACCTACCAGGAGCCCATACGCTATAGACATCAATACTGTACTGGCTACAATGTATGGGCTGCAGGGAGGACCTACCAGGAGCCCATACGCTATAGACATCACTACTGTACTGGCTACAATGTATGGGCCGCAGGGAGGACCTACCAGGAGCCCATACGCTATAGACATCACTACTGTACTGGCTACAATGTATGGGTTGCAGGGAGGATCTACCAGGAGCCCATACGCTATAGACATCACTACTGTACTGGCTACAACGTATAGGCTGCAGGAAGGACCTACCAGGAGCCCATACGCTATAGACATCACTACTGTACTGGCTACAATGTATGGGCTGCAGGGAGGATCTATCAGGAGCCCATACGCTATAGACATCACTACTGTACTGGCTACAATGTATGGGCTGCAGGGAGGATCTACCTGGAGCCCATACTCTATAGACATCACTACTGTACTGGCTACAATGTATGGGCCGCAGGGAGGATCTACCAGGAGCCCATACGCTATAGACATCACTACTGTACTGGCTACAATGTATGGGCCGCAGGGAGGATCTACCAGGAGCCCATACGCTATAGACCTCACTACTGTACTGGCTACAATGTATGGGCCGCAGGGAGGATCTACCAGGAGCCCATACGCTATAGACATCACTACTGTACTGGCTACAATGTATGGGCCGCAGGGAGGACCTACCAGGAGCCCATACGCTATAGACATCACTACTGTACAGGCTACAATGTATGAGCTGCAGGGAGGACCTACCAGGAGCCCATACGCTATAGACATCACTACTGTACAGGCTACAATGTATGAGCTGCAGGGAGGACCTACCAGGAGCCCATACGCTATAGACATCACTACTGTACTGGCTACAATGTATGGGCCGCAGGGAGGACCTATCAGGAGCCCATACGCTATAGACATCACTACTGTACTGGCTACAATGTATGGGCTGCAGGGAGGACCTACCAGGAGCCCATACGCTATAGACATCACTACTGTACTGGCTACAATGTATGGGCCGCAGGGAGGATCTACCAGGAGCCCATACTCTATAGACATCACTACTGTACTGGCTACAATGTATGGGCCGCAGGGAGGACCTACCAGGAGCCCATACGCTATAGACATCACTACTGTACTGGCTACAATGTATGGGCTGCAGGGAGGACCTACCAGGAGCCCATACGCTATAGACATCACTACTGTACTGGCTACAATGTATGGGCCGCAGGGAGGACCTACCAGGAGCCCATACGCTATAGACATCACTACTGTACTGGCTACAATGTATGGGCCGCAGGGAGGACCTATCAGGAGCCCATACGCTATAGACATCACTACTGTACTGGCTACAATGTATGGGCTGCAGGGAGGACCTACCAGGAGCCCATACGCTATAGACATCAATACTGTACTGGCTACAATGTATGGGCTGCAGGGAGGACCTACCAGGAGCCCATACGCTATAGACATCACTACTGTACTGGCTACAATGTATGGGCCGCAGGGAGGACCTACCAGGAGCCCATACGCTATAGACATCACTACTGTACTGGCTACAATGTATGGGTTGCAGGGAGGATCTACCAGGAGCCCATACGCTATAGACATCACTACTGTACTGGCTACAACGTATAGGCTGCAGGAAGGACCTACCAGGAGCCCATACGCTATAGACATCACTACTGTACTGGCTACAATGTATGGGCTGCAGGGAGGATCTATCAGGAGCCCATACGCTATAGACATCACTACTGTACTGGCTACAATGTATGGGCTGCAGGGAGGATCTACCTGGAGCCCATACTCTATAGACATCACTACTGTACTGGCTACAATGTATGGGCCGCAGGGAGGATCTACCAGGAGCCCATACGCTATAGACATCACTACTGTACTGGCTACAATGTATGGGCCGCAGGGAGGATCTACCAGGAGCCCATACGCTATAGACCTCACTACTGTACTGGCTACAATGTATGGGCCGCAGGGAGGATCTACCAGGAGCCCATACGCTATAGACATCACTACTGTACTGGCTACAATGTATGGGCCGCAGGGAGGACCTACCAGGAGCCCATACGCTATAGACATCACTACTGTACAGGCTACAATGTATGAGCTGCAGGGAGGACCTACCAGAAGCCCATACGCTATAGACATCACTACTGTACAGGCTACAATGTATGAGCTGCAGGGAGGACCTACCAGGAGCCCATACGCTATAGACATCACTACTGTACTGGCTACAATGTATGGGCCGCAGGGAGGACCTATCAGGAGCCCATACGCTATAGACATCACTACTGTACTGGCTACAATGTATGGGCCGCAGGGAGGACCTACCAGGAGCCCATACGCTATAGACATCACTACTGTACTGGCTACAATGTATGGGCCGCAGGGAGGACCTATCAGGAGCCCATACGCTATAGACATCACTACTGTACTGGCTACAATGTATGGGCCGCAGGGAGGACCTACCAGGAGCCCATACGCTATAGACATCACTGCTGTACTGGCTACAATGTATGGGCTGCAGGGAGGACCTACCAGGAGCCCATACGCTATAGACATCACTACTGTACTGGCTACAATGTATGGGCCGCAGGGAGGACCTATCAGGAGCCCATAAGCTATAGACATCACTACTGTACTGGCTACAATGTATGGGCCGCAGGGAGGACCTACCAGGAGCCCATACGCTATAGACATCACTACTGTACTGGCTACAATGTATGGGCCGCAGGGAGGACCTACCAGGAGCCCATACGCTATAGACATCACTACTGTACTGGCTACAATGTATGGGCTGCAGGGAGGACCTATCAGGAGCCCATACGCTATAGACATCACTACTGTACTGGCTACAATGTATGGGCCGCAGGGAGGACCTACCAGGAGCCCATACACTATAGACATCACTGCTGTACTGGCTACAATGTATGGGCTGCAGGGAGGACCTATCAGGAGCCCATACGCTATAGACATCACTACTGTACTGGCTACAATGTATGGGCCTCAGGGAGGACCTACCAGGAGCCCATACGCTATAGACATCACTACAGTACTGGCTACAATGTATGGGCCGCAGGGAGGACCTACCAGGAGCCCATACGCTATAGACATCACTACTGTACTGGCTACAATGTATGGGCTGCAGGGAGGACCTATCAGGAGCCCATACGCTATAGACATCACTACTGTACTGGCTACAATGTATGGGCTGCAGGGAGGACCTACAAGGAGCCCATACGCTATAGACATCACTACTGTACTGGCTACAATGTATGGGCTGCAGGGAGGACCTACCAGGAGCCCATACGCTATAGACATCACTACTGTACTGGCTACAATGTATGGGCCGCAGGGAGGACCTATCAGGAGCCCATACGCTATAGACATCACTACTGTACTGGCTACAATGTATGGGCCGCAGGGAGGACCTACCAGGAGCCCATACGCTATAGACATCACTACTGTACTGGCTACAATGTATGGGCCGCAGGGAGGACCTACCAGGAGCCCATACGCTATAGACATCACTACTGTACTGGCTACAATGTATGGGCTGCAGGGAGGACCTACCAGGAGCCCATACGCTATAGACATCACTACTGTACTGGCTACAATGTATGGGCCGCAGGGAGGACCTACCAGGAGCCCATACGCTATAGACATCACTACTGTACTGGCTACAATGTATGGGCCGCAGGGAGGACCTACCAGGAGCCCATACGCTATAGACATCACTACTGTACTGGCTACAATGTATGGGCCGCAGGGAGGACCTACCAGGAGCCCATACGCTATAGACATCACTACTGTACTGGCTACAATGTATGGGCTGCAGGGAGGACCTACCAGGAGCCCATACGCTATAGACATCACTACTGTACTGGCTACAATGTATGTGCTGCAGGGAGGACCTACCAGGAGCCCATACGCTATAGACATCACTACTGTACTGGCTACAATGTATGGGCTGCAGGGAGGACCTATCAGGAGCCCATACGCTATAGACATCACTACTGTACTGGCTACAATGTATGGGCTGCAGGGAGGACCTACCAGGAGCCCATACGCTATAGACATCACTACTGTACTGGCTACAATGTATGGGCTGCAGGGAGGACCTACCAGGAGCCCATACGCTATAGACATCACTACTGTACTGGCTACAATGTATGGGCTGCAGGGAGGATCTACCAGGAGCCCATACTCTATAGCAGGGGTCTCAAACTCGGCTGGGTATATGGGCCGCACATGGAAAAAATTTGAATTTGGGGGGCCGCATTCTTTGTTCAATGTGACATTTTTAGTGATACCATTTTTTTTGTATACACCTTTTGAACATTTTTGCCGTGTTTATTTTTTTATGGCTTGGGTCGTTATGGATGTGGCGATAATAAACGTGCACTTTTTTGTGTTTACTTTAGTTTACATATAAAACAGCATTTTTAGTGCCCAATATTTTTTCATGCTTTATTTTATTTTTTATTTTTTTTACAATTTTATTTCCCCCAATTGGCCACATACAGTAATATTGTCTTACAATTAGCATCATATAGTAATAATGGAAAACATCTTGTAGTAATGTTCACCATCCAAGTCCCCATCTTGTACTAATGTGCCCTATCCAGGTCCCCATCCTGTGGCAACGTTCCCCATCCTGGCGCCCATCTTGTACTAATGTGCCTCATCCAGGTCCCCATCTTGGGGCTATGTGCCCCATCCAGGTCCCCATCCTGTGGCAATGTTCCCCATCCAGGTCCCCATCCTGTGGCTCTGGTCCCCATCTTGTGGCTCTGGTCCCCATCTTGTGGCTCTGTGCCCCATCCAGGTCCCCATCTTGTGGCTCTGTGCCCCATCCAGGTCCCCATCTTGTGGCTATGTGCCCCATCCAGGTCCACATCTTGAGGCTATGTGCCCCATCCAGGTCCCCATCTTGAGGCTCTGTGCCCCATCCAGGTCCCCATCCTGTGGCAATGTTCCCCATCCAGGTCCCCATCTTGTGGCTATGTGCCCCATCCAGGTCCCCTCTTGTGGCTATGTGCCCCCTGTGCTGTTCTTCACACACATAAAATAGAAAAAAAAAAAGATGATTCTCACCTGTCCTCCGTTCCCTCGGCGGCCTTCCTGCAGATGTGGCCCGCAGGCACCACAGAGTCCGACCCCTTGACGATCCCGACCTGGTCCAGGAGGAGCCGCCGACAGCAGCGCTGCATTGCCGCACAGAGACTGTCTCCCAGCACAGCATTTTCAATGTCAGCCGCCGGCCAATCAGAGGCCAGCAGCTGACATCTGCATATGGCAATGACGTCATACTCGCTGCGCCGACACGCAGATATCAGCTGCTGGCCTCTGATTGGCCAGCGGCTGGCATTGGAAATGCAGTGCTGGGAAACAGTCTCTGTGTGGCAATTCAGCGCTGCTGTCGGCGGCTCCTCCTGGACCAGGTCGGGATCGTCAAGGGGTCTGTGCCTGCGGGCCGCATAAAGCAGCCTCAGGGGCCGCATGCGGCCCGCGGGCCGCGTGTTTGAGACCCCTGCTCTATAGACATCACTACTGTACTGGCTACAATGTATGGGCCGCAGGGAGGACCTACCAGGAGCCCATACGCTATAGACATCACTACTGTACTGGCTACAATTTATGGGCTGCAGGGAGGACCTACCAGGAGCCCATACGCTATAGACATCACTACTGTACTGGCTACAATGTATGGGCTGCAGGGAGGACCTATCAGGAGCCCATACGCTATAGACATCACTACTGTACTGGCTACAATGTATGGGCTGCAGGGAGGACCTACCAGGAGCCCATACGCTATAGACATCACTACTGTACTGGCTACAATGTATGGGCTGCAGGGAGGACCTATCAGGAGCCCATACGCTATAGACATCACTACTGTACTGGCTACAATGTATGGGCTGCAGGGAGGACCTACCAGGAGCCCATACGCTATAGACATCACTACTGTACTGGCTACAATGTATGGGCTGCAGGGAGGACCTACCAGGAGCCCATACGCTATAGACATCACTACTGTACTGGCTACAATGTATGGGCCGCAGGGAGGACCTACCAGGAGCCCATACGCTATAGACATCACTACTGTACTGGCTACAATGTATGGGTTGCAGGGAGGATCTACCAGGAGCCCATACGCTATAGACATCACTACTGTACTGGCTACAACGTATAGGCTGCAGGGAGGACCTACCAGGAGCCCATACGCTATAGACATCACTACTGTACTGGCTACAACGTATGGGCTGCAGGGAGGATCTATCAGGAGCCCATACGCTATAGACATCACTACTGTACTGGCTACAATGTATGGGCTGCAGGGAGGATCTACCAGGAGCCCATACTCTATAGACATCACTACTGTACTGGCTACAATGTATGGGCCGCAGGGAGGATCTACCAGGAGCCCATACGCTATAGACATCACTACTGTACTGGCTACAATGTATGGGCCGCAGGGAGGATCTACCAGGAGCCCATACGCTATAGACCTCACTACTGTACTGGCTACAATGTATGGGCCGCAGGGAGGATCTACCTGGAGCCCATACGCTATAGACATCACTACTGTACTGGCTACAATGTATGGGCCGCAGGGAGGACCTACCAGGAGCCCATACGCTATAGACATCACTGCTGTACTGGCTACAATGTATGGGCTGCAGGGAGGACCTATCAGGAGCCCATACTCTATAGACATCACTACTGTACTGGCTACAATGTATGGGCACAGGGAGGACCTACCAGGAGCCCATACGCTATAGACATCACTACTGTACAGGCTACAATGTATGGGTTGCAGGGAGGATCTACCAGGAGCCCATACGCTATAGACATCACTACTGTACTGGCTACAACGTATAGGCTGCAGGGAGGACCTACCAGGAGCCCATACGCTATAGACATCACTACTGTACTGGCTACAATGTATGGGCTGCAGGGAGGATCTATCAGGAGCCCATACGCTATAGACATCACTACTGTACTGGCTACAATGTATGGGCTGCAGGGAGGATCTACCAGGAGCCCATACTCTATAGACATCACTACTGTACTGGCTACAATGTATGGGCCGCAGGGAGGATCTACCAGGAGCCCATACGCTATAGACATCACTACTGTACTGGCTACAATGTATGGGCCGCAGGGAGGATCTACCAGGAGCCCATACGCTATAGACCTCACTACTGTACTGGCTACAATGTATGGGCCGCAGGGAGGATCTACCAGGAGCCCATACGCTATAGACATCACTACTGTACTGGCTACAATGTATGGGCCGCAGGGAGGACCTACCAGGAGCCCATACGCTATAGACATCACTGCTGTACTGGCTACAATGTATAGGCTGCAGGGAGGACCTATCAGGAGCCCATACTCTATAGACATCACTACTGTACTGGCTACAATGTATGGGCACAGGGAGGACCTACCAGGAGCCCATACGCTATAGACATCACTACTGTACAGGCTACAATGTATGAGCTGCAGGGAAGACCTACCAGGAGCCCATACGCTATAGACATCACTACTGTACAGGCTACAATGTATGAGCTGCAGGGAGGACCTACCAGGAGCCCATACGCTATAGACATCACTACTGTACTGGCTACAATGTATGGGCCGCAGGGAGGACCTATCAGGAGCCCATACGCTATAGACATCACTACTGTACTGGCTACAATGTATGGGCCGCAGGGAGGACCTACCAGGAGCCCATACGCTATAGACATCACTACTGTACTGGCTACAATGTATGGGCCGCAGGGAGGACCTATCAGGAGCCCATACGCTATAGACATCACTACTGTACTGGCTACAATGTATGGGCCGCAGGGAGGACCTACCAGGAGCCCATACGCTATAGACATCACTACTGTACTGGCTACAATGTATGGGCCGCAGGGAGGACCTACCAGGAGCCCATACGCTATAGACATCACTACTGTACTGGCTACAATGTATGGGCTGCAGGGAGGACCTATCAGGAGCCCATACGCTATAGACATCACTACTGTACTGGCTACAATGTATGGGCCGCAGGGAGGACCTACCAGGAGCCCATACACTATAGACATCACTGCTGTACTGGCTACAATGTATGGGCTGCAGGGAGGACCTATCAGGAGCCCATACGCTATAGACATCACTACTGTACTGGCCACAATGTATGGGCCTCAGGGAGGACCTACCAGGAGCCCATACGCTATAGACATCACTACAGTACTGGCTACAATGTATGGGCCGCAGGGAGGACCTACCAGGAGCCCATACGCTATAGACATCACTACTGTACTGGCTACAATGTATGGGCTGCAGGGAGGACCTATCAGGAGCCCATACGCTATAGACATCACTACTGTACTGGCTACAATGTATGGGCTGCAGGGAGGACCTACAAGGAGCCCATACGCTATAGACATCACTACTGTACTGGCTACAATGTATGGGCCGCAGGGAGGACCTACCAGGAGCCCATACGCTATAGACATCACTACTGTACTGGCTACAATGTATGGGCCGCAGGGAGGACCTACCAGGAGCCCATACGCTATAGACATCACTACTGTACTGGCTACAATGTATGGGCCGCAGGGAGGACCTACCAGGAGCCCATACGCTATAGACATCACTACTGTACTGGCTACAATGTATGGGCTGCAGGGAGGACCTACCAGGAGCCCATACGCTATAGACATCACTACTGTACTGGCTACAATGTATGTGCTGCAGGGAGGACCTACCAGGAGCCCATACGCTATAGACATCACTACTGTACTGGCTACAATGTATGGGCTGCAGGGAGGACCTATCAGGAGCCCATACGCTATAGACATCACTACTGTACTGGCTACAATGTATGGGCTGCAGGGAGGACCTACCAGGAGCCCATACGCTATAGACATCACTACTGTACTGGCTACAATGTATGGGCTGCAGGGAGGACCTACCAGGAGCCCATACGCTATAGACATCACTACTGTACTGGCTACAATGTATGGGCTGCAGGGAGGATCTACCAGGAGCCCATACTCTATAGCAGGGGTCTCAAACTCGGCTGGGTATATGGGCCGCACATGGAAAAAATTTGAATTTGGGGGGCCGCATTCTTTGTTCAATGTGACATTTTTAGTGATACCATTTTTTTTGTATACACCTTTTGAACATTTTTGCCGTGTTTATTTTTTTATGGCTTGGGTCGTTATGGATGTGGCGATAATAAACGTGCACTTTTTTGTGTTTACTTTAGTTTACATATAAAACAGCATTTTTAGTGCCCAATATTTTTTCATGCTTTATTTTATTTTTTATTTTTTTTACAATTTTATTTCCCCCAATTGGCCACATACAGTAATATTGTCTTACAATTAGCATCATATAGTAATAATGGAAAACATCTTGTAGTAATGTTCACCATCCAAGTCCCCATCTTGTACTAATGTGCCCTATCCAGGTCCCCATCCTGTGGCAACGTTCCCCATCCTGGCGCCCATCTTGTACTAATGTGCCTCATCCAGGTCCCCATCTTGGGGCTATGTGCCCCATCCAGGTCCCCATCCTGTGGCAATGTTCCCCATCCAGGTCCCCATCCTGTGGCTCTGGTCCCCATCTTGTGGCTCTGGTCCCCATCTTGTGGCTCTGTGCCCCATCCAGGTCCCCATCTTGTGGCTCTGTGCCCCATCCAGGTCCCCATCTTGTGGCTATGTGCCCCATCCAGGTCCACATCTTGAGGCTATGTGCCCCATCCAGGTCCCCATCTTGAGGCTCTGTGCCCCATCCAGGTCCCCATCCTGTGGCAATGTTCCCCATCCAGGTCCCCATCTTGTGGCTATGTGCCCCATCCAGGTCCCCTCTTGTGGCTATGTGCCCCCTGTGCTGTTCTTCACACACATAAAATAGAAAAAAAAAAAGATGATTCTCACCTGTCCTCCGTTCCCTCGGCGGCCTTCCTGCAGATGTGGCCCGCAGGCACCACAGAGTCCGACCCCTTGACGATCCCGACCTGGTCCAGGAGGAGCCGCCGACAGCAGCGCTGCATTGCCGCACAGAGACTGTCTCCCAGCACAGCATTTTCAATGTCAGCCGCCGGCCAATCAGAGGCCAGCAGCTGACATCTGCATATGGCAATGACGTCATACTCGCTGCGCCGACACGCAGATATCAGCTGCTGGCCTCTGATTGGCCAGCGGCTGGCATTGGAAATGCAGTGCTGGGAAACAGTCTCTGTGTGGCAATTCAGCGCTGCTGTCGGCGGCTCCTCCTGGACCAGGTCGGGATCGTCAAGGGGTCTGTGCCTGCGGGCCGCATAAAGCAGCCTCAGGGGCCGCATGCGGCCCGCGGGCCGCGTGTTTGAGACCCCTGCTCTATAGACATCACTACTGTACTGGCTACAATGTATGGGCCGCAGGGAGGACCTACCAGGAGCCCATACGCTATAGACATCACTACTGTACTGGCTACAATTTATGGGCTGCAGGGAGGACCTACCAGGAGCCCATACGCTATAGACATCACTACTGTACTGGCTACAATGTATGGGCTGCAGGGAGGACCTATCAGGAGCCCATACGCTATAGACATCACTACTGTACTGGCTACAATGTATGGGCTGCAGGGAGGACCTACCAGGAGCCCATACGCTATAGACATCACTACTGTACTGGCTACAATGTATGGGCTGCAGGGAGGACCTATCAGGAGCCCATACGCTATAGACATCACTACTGTACTGGCTACAATGTATGGGCTGCAGGGAGGACCTACCAGGAGCCCATACGCTATAGACATCACTACTGTACTGGCTACAATGTATGGGCTGCAGGGAGGACCTACCAGGAGCCCATACGCTATAGACATCACTACTGTACTGGCTACAATGTATGGGCCGCAGGGAGGACCTACCAGGAGCCCATACGCTATAGACATCACTACTGTACTGGCTACAATGTATGGGTTGCAGGGAGGATCTACCAGGAGCCCATACGCTATAGACATCACTACTGTACTGGCTACAACGTATAGGCTGCAGGGAGGACCTACCAGGAGCCCATACGCTATAGACATCACTACTGTACTGGCTACAACGTATGGGCTGCAGGGAGGATCTATCAGGAGCCCATACGCTATAGACATCACTACTGTACTGGCTACAATGTATGGGCTGCAGGGAGGATCTACCAGGAGCCCATACTCTATAGACATCACTACTGTACTGGCTACAATGTATGGGCCGCAGGGAGGATCTACCAGGAGCCCATACGCTATAGACATCACTACTGTACTGGCTACAATGTATGGGCCGCAGGGAGGATCTACCAGGAGCCCATACGCTATAGACCTCACTACTGTACTGGCTACAATGTATGGGCCGCAGGGAGGATCTACCTGGAGCCCATACGCTATAGACATCACTACTGTACTGGCTACAATGTATGGGCCGCAGGGAGGACCTACCAGGAGCCCATACGCTATAGACATCACTGCTGTACTGGCTACAATGTATGGGCTGCAGGGAGGACCTATCAGGAGCCCATACTCTATAGACATCACTACTGTACTGGCTACAATGTATGGGCACAGGGAGGACCTACCAGGAGCCCATACGCTATAGACATCACTACTGTACAGGCTACAATGTATGGGTTGCAGGGAGGATCTACCAGGAGCCCATACGCTATAGACATCACTACTGTACTGGCTACAACGTATAGGCTGCAGGGAGGACCTACCAGGAGCCCATACGCTATAGACATCACTACTGTACTGGCTACAATGTATGGGCTGCAGGGAGGATCTATCAGGAGCCCATACGCTATAGACATCACTACTGTACTGGCTACAATGTATGGGCTGCAGGGAGGATCTACCAGGAGCCCATACTCTATAGACATCACTACTGTACTGGCTACAATGTATGGGCCGCAGGGAGGATCTACCAGGAGCCCATACGCTATAGACATCACTACTGTACTGGCTACAATGTATGGGCCGCAGGGAGGATCTACCAGGAGCCCATACGCTATAGACCTCACTACTGTACTGGCTACAATGTATGGGCCGCAGGGAGGATCTACCAGGAGCCCATACGCTATAGACATCACTACTGTACTGGCTACAATGTATGGGCCGCAGGGAGGACCTACCAGGAGCCCATACGCTATAGACATCACTGCTGTACTGGCTACAATGTATAGGCTGCAGGGAGGACCTATCAGGAGCCCATACTCTATAGACATCACTACTGTACTGGCTACAATGTATGGGCACAGGGAGGACCTACCAGGAGCCCATACGCTATAGACATCACTACTGTACAGGCTACAATGTATGAGCTGCAGGGAAGACCTACCAGGAGCCCATACGCTATAGACATCACTACTGTACAGGCTACAATGTATGAGCTGCAGGGAGGACCTACCAGGAGCCCATACGCTATAGACATCACTACTGTACTGGCTACAATGTATGGGCCGCAGGGAGGACCTATCAGGAGCCCATACGCTATAGACATCACTACTGTACTGGCTACAATGTATGGGCCGCAGGGAGGACCTACCAGGAGCCCATACGCTATAGACATCACTACTGTACTGGCTACAATGTATGGGCCGCAGGGAGGACCTATCAGGAGCCCATACGCTATAGACATCACTACTGTACTGGCTACAATGTATGGGCCGCAGGGAGGACCTACCAGGAGCCCATACGCTATAGACATCACTACTGTACTGGCTACAATGTATGGGCCGCAGGGAGGACCTACCAGGAGCCCATACGCTATAGACATCACTACTGTACTGGCTACAATGTATGGGCTGCAGGGAGGACCTATCAGGAGCCCATACGCTATAGACATCACTACTGTACTGGCTACAATGTATGGGCCGCAGGGAGGACCTACCAGGAGCCCATACACTATAGACATCACTGCTGTACTGGCTACAATGTATGGGCTGCAGGGAGGACCTATCAGGAGCCCATACGCTATAGACATCACTACTGTACTGGCCACAATGTATGGGCCTCAGGGAGGACCTACCAGGAGCCCATACGCTATAGACATCACTACAGTACTGGCTACAATGTATGGGCCGCAGGGAGGACCTACCAGGAGCCCATACGCTATAGACATCACTACTGTACTGGCTACAATGTATGGGCTGCAGGGAGGACCTATCAGGAGCCCATACGCTATAGACATCACTACTGTACTGGCTACAATGTATGGGCTGCAGGGAGGACCTACAAGGAGCCCATACGCTATAGACATCACTACTGTACTGGCTACAATGTATGGGCCGCAGGGAGGACCTACCAGGAGCCCATACGCTATAGACATCACTACTGTACTGGCTACAATGTATGGGCCGCAGGGAGGACCTATCAGGAGCCCATACGCTATAGACATCACTACTGTACTGGCTACAATGTATGGGCCGCAGGGAGGACCTACCAGGAGCCCATACGCTATAGACATCACTACTGTACTGGCTACAATGTATGGGCCGCAGGGAGGACCTACCAGGAGCCCATACGCTATAGACATCACTACTGTACTGGCTACAATGTATGGGCCGCAGGGAGGACCTACCAGGAGCCCATACGCTATAGACATCACTACTGTACTGGCTACAATGTATGGGCCGCAGGGAGGACCTACCAGGAGCCCATACGCTATAGACATCACTACTGTACTGGCTACAATGTATGGGCTGCAGGGAGGACCTACCAGGAGCCCATACGCTATAGACATCACTACTGTACTGGCTACAATGTATGGGCCGCAGGGAGGACCTACCAGGAGCCCATACGCTATAGACATCACTACTGTACTGGCTACAATGTATGGGCTGCAGGGAGGACCTATCAGGAGCCCATACGCTATAGACATCACTACTGTACTGGCTACAATGTATGTGCTGCAGGGAGGACCTACCAGGAGCCCATACGCTATAGACATCACTACTGTACTGGCTACAATGTATGGGCTGCAGGGAGGACCTATCAGGAGCCCATACGCTATAGACATCACTACTGTACTGGCTACAATGTATGGGCTGCAGGGAGGACCTACCAGGAGCCCATACGCTATAGACATCACTACTGTACTGGCTACAATGTATGGGCCGCAGGGAGGACCTACCAGGAGCCCATACACTATAGACATCACTACTGTACTGGCTACAATGTATGGGCCGCAGGGAGGACCTACCAGGAGCCCATACGCTATAGACATCACTACTGTACTGGCTACAATGTATGGGCTGCAGGGAGGACCTATCAGGAGCCCATACGCTATAGACATCACTACTGTACTGGCTACAATGTATGGGCTGCAGGGAGGACCTACCAGGAGCCCATACGCTATAGACATCACTACTGTACTGGCTACAATGTATGGGCTGCAGGGAGGACCTACCAGGAGCCCATACGCTATAGACATCACTACTGTACTGGCTACAATGTATGGGCCGCATGGAGGACCTACCAGGAGCCCATACGCTATAGACATCACTACTGTACTGGCTACAATGTATGGGCTGCAGGGAGGACCTACCAGGAGCCCATACGCTATAGACATCACTACTGTACTGGCTACAATGTATGGGCTGCAGGGAGGACCTACCAGGAGCCCATACGCTATAGACATCACTACTGTACTGGCTACAATGTATGGGCCGCAGGGAGGATCTACCAGGAGCCCATACTCTATAGACATCACTACTGTACTGGCTACAATGTATGGGCCGCAGGGAGGACCTACCAGGAGCCCATACGCTATAGACATCACTACTGTACTGGCTACAATGTATGGGCTGCAGGGAGGACCTACCAGGAGCCCATACGCTATAGACATCACTACTGTACTGGCTACAATGTATGGGCCGCAGGGAGGACCTACCAGGAGCCCATACGCTATAGACATCACTACTGTACTGGCTACAATGTATGGGCTGCAGGGAGGACCTACCAGGAGCCCATACGCTATAGACATCACTACTGTACTGGCTACAATGTATGGGCTGCAGGGAGGACCTACCAGGAGCCCATACGCTATAGACATCACTACTGTACTGGCTACAATGTATGGGCTGCAGGGAGGACCTACCAGGAGCCCATACGCTATAGACATCACTACTGTACTGGCTACAATGTATGGGCTGCAGGGAGGACCTACCAGGAGCCCATACGCTATAGACATCACTACTGTACTGGCTACAATGTATGGGCCGCAGGGAGGACCTACCAGGAGCCCATATGCTATAGACATCACTACTGTACTGGCTACAATGTATGGGCCGCAGGGAGGACCTACCAGGAGCCCATACGCTATAGACATCACTACTGTACTGGCTAAAATGTATGGGCCGCAGGGAGGACCTACCAGGAGCCCATACGCTATAGACATCACTACTGTACTGGCTAAAATGTATGGGCCGCAGGGAGGACCTACCAGGAGCCCATACGCTATAGACATCACTACTGTACTGGCTACAATGTATGGGCCGCAGGGAGGACCTACCAGGAGCCCATACGCTATAGACATCACTACTGTACTGGCTACAATGTATGGGCCGCAGGGAGGACCTACCAGGAGCCCATACGCTATAGACATCACTACTGTACTGGCTACAATGTATGGGCTGCAGGGAGGACCTACCAGGAGCCCATACGCTATAGACATCACTACTGTACTGGCTACAATGTATGGGCCGCAGGGAGGACCTACCAGGAGCCCATACGCTATAGACATCACTACTGTACTGGCTACAATGTATGGGCTGCAGGGAGGACCTACCAGGAGCCCATACGCTATAGACATCACTACTGTACTGGCTACAATGTATGGGCTGCAGGGAGGACCTACCAGGAGCCCATACGCTATAGACATCACTACTGTACTGGCTACAATGTATGGGCCACAGGGAGGACCTACCAGGAGCCCATACGCTATAGACATCACTACTGTACTGGCTACAATGTATGGGTTGCAGGGAGGATCTACCAGGAGCCCATACGCTATAGACATCACTACTGTACTGGCTACAACGTATAGGCTGCAGGGAGGACCTACCAGGAGCCCATACGCTATAGACATCACTACTGTACTGGCTACAATGTATGGGCTGCAGGGAGGATCTATCAGGAGCCCATACGCTATAGACATCACTACTGTACTGGCTACAATGTATGGGCTGCAGGGAGGATCTACCAGGAGCCCATACTCTATAGACATCACTACTGTACTGGCTACAATGTATGGGCCGCAGGGAGGATCTACCAGGAGCCCATACGCTATAGACATCACTACTGTACTGGCTACAATGTATGGGCCGCAGGGAGGATCTACCAGGAGCCCATACGCTATAGACCTCACTACTGTACTGGCTACAATGTATGGGCCGCAGGGAGGATCTACCAGGAGCCCATACGCTATAGACATCACTACTGTACTGGCTACAATGTATGGGCTGCAGGGAGGATCTACCAGGAGCCCATACGCTATAGACATCACTACTGTAGTGGCTCCAATGTATGGGCTGCAGGGAGGATCTACCAGGAGCCCATACGCTATAGACATCACTACTGTACTGGCTACAATGTATGGGCCGCAGGGAGGACCTACCAGGAGCCCATACGCTATAGACATCACTACTGTAGTGGCTCCAATGTATGGGCTGCAGGGAGGATCTACCAGGAACCCATACGCTATAGACCTCACTACTGTACTGGCTACAATGTATGGGCCGCAGGGAGGATCTACCAGGAGCCCATACGCTATAGACATCACTGCTGTACTGGCTACAATGTATGGGCTGCAGGGAGGACCTACCAGGAGCCCATACGCTATAGACAACACTACTGTACTGGCTACAGTGTATGAGCTGCAGGGAGGACCTACCAGGAGCCCATACGCTATAGACATCACTACTGTACTGGCTACAATGTATGGGCTGCAGGGAGGACCTACCAGGAGCCCATACGCTATAGACATCACTACTGTACTGGCTACAATGTATGGGCTGCAGGAAGGATCTACCAGGAGCCCATACGCTATAGACATCACTACTGTTCTGGCTACAATGTATGGGCTGCAGGGAGGACCTACCAGGAGCCCATACGCTATAGACATCACTACTGTACTGGCTACAATGTATGGGCTGCAGGGAGGATCTACCAGGAGCCCATACTCTATAGACATCACTACTGTACTGGCTACAATGTATGGGCCGCAGGGAGGATCTACCAGGAGCCCATACGCTATAGACATCACTACTGTACTGGCTACAATGTATGGGCTGCAGGGAGGATCTACCAGGAGCCCATACTCTATAGACATCACTACTGTACTGGCTACAATGTATGGGCTGCAGGGAGGACCTACCAGGAGCCCATACGCTATAGACATCACTACTGTACTGGCTACAATGTATGGGCTGCAGGGAGGACCTACCAGGAGCCCATACGCTATAGACATCACTACTGTACTGGCTACAATGTATGGGCTGCAGGGAGGATCTACCAGGAGCCCATACGCTATAGACATCACTACTGTACTGGCTACAATGTATGGGCTGCAGGGAGGATCTACCAGGAGCCCATACGCTATAGACATCACTACTGTAGTGGCTACAATGTATGGGCCGCAGGGAGGACCTATCAGGAGCCCATACGCTATAGACATCACTACTGTACTGGCTACAATGTATGGGCTGCAGGGAGGATCTACCAGGAGCCCATACGCTATAGACATCACTACTGTACTGGCTACAATGTATGGGCTGCAGGGAGGATCTACCAGGAGCCCATACTCTATAGACATCACTACTGTACTGGCTACAATGTATGGGCCGCAGGGAGGATCTACCAGGAGCCCATACGCTATAGACATCACTACTGTACTGGCTACAATGTATGGGCCGCAGGGAGGATCTACCAGGAGCCCATACGCTATAGACCTCACTACTGTACTGGCTACAATGTATGGGCCGCAGGGAGGATCTACCAGGAGCCCATACGCTATAGACATCACTACTGTACTGGCTACAATGTATGGGCTGCAGGGAGGATCTACCAGGAGCCCATACGCTATAGACATCACTACTGTAGTGGCTCCAATGTATGGGCTGCAGGGAGGATCTACCAGGAGCCCATACGCTATAGACATCACTACTGTACTGGCTACAATGTATGGGCCGCAGGGAGGACCTACCAGGAGCCCATACGCTATAGACATCACTACTGTAGTGGCTCCAATGTATGGGCTGCAGGGAGGATCTACCAGGAACCCATACGCTATAGACCTCACTACTGTACTGGCTACAATGTATGGGCCGCAGGGAGGATCTACCAGGAGCCCATACGCTATAGACATCACTGCTGTACTGGCTACAATGTATGGGCTGCAGGGAGGACCTACCAGGAGCCCATACGCTATAGACAACACTACTGTACTGGCTACAGTGTATGAGCTGCAGGGAGGACCTACCAGGAGCCCATACGCTATAGACATCACTACTGTACTGGCTACAATGTATGGGCTGCAGGGAGGACCTACCAGGAGCCCATACGCTATAGACATCACTACTGTACTGGCTACAATGTATGGGCTGCAGGAAGGATCTACCAGGAGCCCATACGCTATAGACATCACTACTGTTCTGGCTACAATGTATGGGCTGCAGGGAGGACCTACCAGGAGCCCATACGCTATAGACATCACTACTGTACTGGCTACAATGTATGGGCTGCAGGGAGGATCTACCAGGAGCCCATACTCTATAGACATCACTACTGTACTGGCTACAATGTATGGGCCGCAGGGAGGATCTACCAGGAGCCCATACGCTATAGACATCACTACTGTACTGGCTACAATGTATGGGCTGCAGGGAGGATCTACCAGGAGCCCATACTCTATAGACATCACTACTGTACTGGCTACAATGTATGGGCTGCAGGGAGGACCTACCAGGAGCCCATACGCTATAGACATCACTACTGTACTGGCTACAATGTATGGGCTGCAGGGAGGACCTACCAGGAGCCCATACGCTATAGACATCACTACTGTACTGGCTACAATGTATGGGCTGCAGGGAGGATCTACCAGGAGCCCATACGCTATAGACATCACTACTGTACTGGCTACAATGTATGGGCTGCAGGGAGGATCTACCAGGAGCCCATACGCTATAGACATCACTACTGTAGTGGCTACAATGTATGGGCCGCAGGGAGGACCTATCAGGAGCCCATACGCTATAGACATCACTACTGTACTGGCTACAATGTATGGGCTGCAGGGAGGATCTACCAGGAGCCCATACGCTATAGACATCACTACTGTACTGGCTACAATGTATGGGCCGCAGGGAGGATCTACCAGGAGCCCATACGCTATAGACCTCACTACTGTACTGGCTACAATGTATGGGCCGCAGGGAGGATCTACCAGGAGCCCATACGCTATAGACATCACTACCGTACTGGCTACAATGTATGGGCCGCAGGGAGGACCTACCAGGAGCCCATACGCTATAGACATCACTGCTGTACTGGCTACAATATATGGGCTGCAGGGAGGACCTATCAGGAGCCCATACTCTATAGACATCACTACTGTACTGGCTACAATGTATGGGCACAGGGAGGACCTACCAGGAGCCCATACGCTATAGACATCACTACTGTACTGGCTACAATGTATGGGCCTCAGGGAGGACCTACCAGGAGCCCATACGCTATAGACATCACTACAGTACTGGCTACAATGTATGGGCCGCAGGGAGGACCTACCAGGAGCCCATACGCTATAGACATCACTACTGTACTGGCTACAATGTATGGGCTGCAGGGAGGACCTATCAGGAGCCCATACGCTATAGACATCACTACTGTACTGGCTACAATGTATGGGCTGCAAGGAGGACCTACAAGGAGCCCATACGCTATAGACATCACTACTGTACTGGCTACAATGTATGGGCTGCAGGGAGGACCTACCAGGAGCCCATACGCTATAGACATCACTACTGTACTGGCTACAATGTATGGGCTGCAGGGAGGACCTACCAGGAGCCCATACGCTATAGACATCACTACTGTACTGGCTACAATGTATGGGCCGCAGGGAGGACCTATCAGGAGCCCATACGCTATAGACATCACTACTGTACTGGCTACAATGTATGGGCCGCAGGGAGGACCTACCAGGAGCCCATACGCTATAGACATCACTACTGTACTGGCTACAATGTATGGGCCGCAGGGAGGACCTTCCAGGAGCCCATACGCTATAGACATCACTACTGTACTGGCTACAATGTATGGGCTGCAGGGAGGACCTACCAGGAGCCCATACGCTATAGACATCACTACTGTACTGGCTACAATGTATGGGCCGCAGGGAGGACCTACCAGGAGCCCATACGCTATAGACATCACTACTGTACTGGCTACAATGTATGGGCCGCAGGGAGGACCTACCAGGAGCCCATACGCTATAGACATCACTACTGTACTGGCTACAATGTATGGGCCGCAGGGAGGACCTACCAGGAGCCCATACGCTATAGACATCACTACTGTACTGGCTACAATGTATGTGCTGCAGGGAGGACCTACCAGGAGCCCATACGCTATAGACATCACTACTGTACTGGCTACAATGTATGGGCTGCAGGGAGGACCTATCAGGAGCCCATACGCTATAGACATCACTACTGTACTGGCTACAATGTATGGGCCGCAGGGAGGACCTACCAGGAGCCCATACGCTATAGACATCACTACTGTACTGGCTACAATGTATGGGCCGCAGGGAGGACCTACCAGGAGCCCATACGCTATAGACATCACTACTGTACTGGCTACAATGTATGGGCCGCAGGGAGGACCTACCAGGAGCCCATACGCTATAGACATCACTACTGTACTGGCTACAATGTATGGGTTGCAGGGAGGATCTACCAGGAGCCCATACGCTATAGACATCACTACTGTACTGGCTACAACGTATAGGCTGCAGGGAGGACCTACCAGGAGCCCATACGCTATAGACATCACTACTGTACTGGCTACAATGTATGGACTGCAGGGAGGATCTACCAGGAGCCCGTACTCTATAGACATCACTACTGTACTGGCTACAATGTATGGGCCGCAGGGAGGATCTACCAGGAGCCCATACGCTATAGACATCACTACTGTACTGGCTACAATGTATGGGCCGCAGGGAGGATCTACCAGGAGCCCATACGCTATAGACCTCACTACTGTACTGGCTACAATGTATGGGCCGCAGGGAGGATCTACCTGGAGCCCATACGCTATAGACATCACTACTGTACTGGCTACAATGTATGGGCCGCAGGGAGGACCTACCAGGAGCCCATACGCTATAGACATCACTGCTGTACTGGCTACAATGTATGGGCTGCAGGGAGGACCTATCAGGAGCCCATACTCTATAGACATCACTACTGTACTGGCTACAATGTATGGGCACAGGGAGGACCTACCAGGAGCCCATACGCTATAGACATCACTACTGTACAGGCTACAACGTATAGGCTGCAGGGAGGACCTACCAGGAGCCCATACGCTATAGACATCACTACTGTACTGGCTACAATGTATGGGCTGCAGGGAGGATCTATCAGGAGCCCATACGCTATAGACATCACTACTGTACTGGCTACAATGTATGGGCTGCAGGGAGGATCTACCAGGAGCCCATACTCTATAGACATCACTACTGTACTGGCTACAATGTATGGGCCGCAGGTAGGATCTACCAGGAGCCCATACGCTATAGACATCACTACTGTACTGGCTACAATGTATGGGCCGCAGGGAGGATCTACCAGGAGCCCATACGCTATAGACCTCACTACTGTACTGGCTACAATGTATGGGCCGCAGGGAGGATCTACCAGGAGCCCATACGCTATAGACATCACTACTGTACTGGCTACAATGTATGGGCCGCAGGGAGGACCTACCAGGAGCCCATACGCTATAGACATCACTGCTGTACTGGCTACAATGTATGGGCTGCAGGGAGGACCTATCAGGAGCCCATACTCTATAGACATCACTACTGTACTGGCTACAATGTATGGGCACAGGGAGGACCTACCAGGAGCCCATACGCTATAGACATCACTACTGTACAGGCTACAATGTATGAGCTGCAGGGAGAACCTACCAGGAGCCCATACGCTATAGACATCACTACTGTACAGGCTACAATGTATGAGCTGCAGGGAGGACCTACCAGGAGCCCATACGCTATAGACATCACTACTGTACTGGCTACAATGTATAGGCTGCAGGGAGGACCTATCAGGAGCCCATACGCTATAGACATCACTACTGTACTGGCTACAATGTATGGGCCGCAGGGAGGACCTACCAGGAGCCCATACGCTATAGACATCACTACTGTACTGGCTACAATGTATGGGCTGCAGGGAGGACCTACCAGGAGCCCATACGCTATAGACATCACTACTGTACTGGCTACAATGTATGGGCCGCAGGGAGGACCTACCAGGAGCCCATACGCTATAGACATCACTACTGTACTGGCTACAATGTATGGGTTGCAGGGAGGATCTACCAGGAGCCCATACGCTATAGACATCACTACTGTACTGGCTACAACGTATAGGCTGCAGGGAGGACCTACCAGGAGCCCATACGCTATAGACATCACTACTGTACTGGCTACAATGTATGGGCTGCAGGGAGGATCTATCAGGAGCCCATACGCTATAGACATCACTACTGTACTGGCTACAATGTATGGGCTGCAGGGAGGATCTACCAGGAGCCCATACTCTATAGACATCACTACTGTACTGGCTACAATGTATGGGCCGCAGGGAGGATCTACCAGGAGCCCATACGCTATAGACATCACTACTGTACTGGCTACAATGTATGGGCCGCAGGGAGGATCTACCAGGAGCCCATACGCTATAGACCTCACTACTGTACTGGCTACAATGTATGGGCCGCAGGGAGGATCTACCTGGAGCCCATACGCTATAGACATCACTACTGTACTGGCTACAATGTATGGGCCGCAGGGAGGACCTACCAGGAGCCCATACGCTATAGACATCACTGCTGTACTGGCTACAATGTATGGGCTGCAGGGAGGACCTATCAGGAGCCCATACTCTATAGACATCACTACTGTACTGGCTACAATGTATGGGCACAGGGAGGACCTACCAGGAGCCCATACGCTATAGACATCACTACTGTACAGGCTACAACGTATAGGCTGCAGGGAGGACCTACCAGGAGCCCATACGCTATAGACATCACTACTGTACTGGCTACAATGTATGGGCTGCAGGGAGGATCTATCAGGAGCCCATACGCTATAGACATCACTACTGTACTGGCTACAATGTATGGGCTGCAGGGAGGATCTACCAGGAGCCCATACTCTATAGACATCACTACTGTACTGGCTACAATGTATGGGCCGCAGGTAGGATCTACCAGGAGCCCATACGCTATAGACATCACTACTGTACTGGCTACAATGTATGGGCCGCAGGGAGGATCTACCAGGAGCCCATACGCTATAGACCTCACTACTGTACTGGCTACAATGTATGGGCCGCAGGGAGGATCTACCAGGAGCCCATACGCTATAGACATCACTACTGTACTGGCTACAATGTATGGGCCGCAGGGAGGACCTACCAGGAGCCCATACGCTATAGACATCACTGCTGTACTGGCTACAATGTATGGGCTGCAGGGAGGACCTACCAGGAGCCCATACGCTATAGACATCACTACTGTACTGGCTACAATGTATGGGCTGCAGGGAGGATCTATCAGGAGCCCATACGCTATAGACATCACTACTGTACTGGCTACAATGTATGGGCTGCAGGGAGGATCTACCAGGAGCCCATACTCTATAGACATCACTACTGTACTGGCTACAATGTATGGGCCGCAGGTAGGATCTACCAGGAGCCCATACGCTATAGACATCACTACTGTACTGGCTACAATGTATGGGCCGCAGGGAGGATCTACCAGGAGCCCATACGCTATAGACCTCACTACTGTACTGGCTACAATGTATGGGCCGCAGGGAGGATCTACCAGGAGCCCATACGCTATAGACATCACTACTGTACTGGCTACAATGTATGGGCCGCAGGGAGGACCTACCAGGAGCCCATACGCTATAGACATCACTGCTGTACTGGCTACAATGTATGGGCTGCAGGGAGGACCTATCAGGAGCCCATACTCTATAGACATCACTACTGTACTGGCTACAATGTATGGGCACAGGGAGGACCTACCAGGAGCCCATACGCTATAGACATCACTACTGTACAGGCTACAATGTATGAGCTGCAGGGAGGACCTACCAGGAGCCCATACGCTATAGACATCACTACTGTACAGGCTACAATGTATGAGCTGCAGGGAGGACCTACCAGGAGCCCATACGCTATAGACATCACTACTGTACTGGCTACAATGTATGGGCCGCAGGGAGGACCTATCAGGAGCCCATACGCTATAGACATCACTACTGTACTGGCTACAATGTATGGGCCGCAGGGAGGACCTACCAGGAGCCCATACGCTATAGACATCACTACTGTACTGGCTACAATGTATGGGCCGCAGGGAGGACCTACCAGGAGCCCATACGCTATAGACATCACTACTGTACTGGCTACAATGTATGGGCCGCAGGGAGGACCTATCAGGAGCCCATACGCTATAGACATCACTACTGTACTGGCTACAATGTATGGGCCGCAGGGAGGACCTACCAGGAGCCCATACGCTATAGACATCACTACTGTACTGGCTACAATGTATGGGCTGCAGGGAGGACCTATCAGGAGCCCATACGCTATAGACATCACTACTGTACTGGCTACAATGTATGGGCCGCAGGGAGGACCTACCAGGAGCCCATACACTATAGACATCACTGCTGTACTGGCTACAATGTATGGGCTGCAGGGAGGACCTATCAGGAGCCCATACGCTATAGACATCACTACTGTACTGGCTACAATGTATGGGCCTCAGGGAGGACCTACCAGGAGCCCATACGCTATAGACATCACTACAGTACTGGCTACAATGTATGGGCCGCAGGGAGGACCTACCAGGAGCCCATACGCTATAGACATCACTACTGTACTGGCTACAATGTATGGGCTGCAGGGAGGACCTATCAGGAGCCCATACGCTATAGACATCACTACTGTACTGGCTACAATGTATGGGCTGCAGGGAGGACCTACCAGGAGCCCATACGCTATAGACATCACTACTGTACTGGCTACAATGTATGGGCTGCAGGGAGGACCTACCAGGAGCCCATACGCTATAGACATCACTACTGTACTGGCTACAATGTATGGGCCGCAGGGAGGACCTATCAGGAGCCCATACGCTATAGACATCACTACTGTACTGGCTACAATGTATGGGCTGCAGGGAGGACCTACCAGGAGCCCATACGCTATAGACATCACTACTGTACTGGCTACAATGTATGGGCTGCAGGGAGGACCTATCAGGAGCCCATACGCTATAGACATCACTACTGTACTGGCTACAATGTATGTGCTGCAGGGAGGACCTACCAGGAGCCCATACGCTATAGACATCACTACTGTACTGGCTACAATGTATGGGCTGCAGGGAGGACCTATCAGGAGCCCATACGCTATAGACATCACTACTGTACTGGCTACAATGTATGGGCTGCAGGGAGGACCTACCAGGAGCCCATACGCTATAGACATCACTACTGTACTGGCTACAATGTATGGGCCGCAGGGAGGACCTACCAGGAGCCCATACACTATAGACATCACTACTGTACTGGCTACAATGTATGGGCCGCAGGGAGGACCTACCAGGAGCCCATACGCTATAGACATCACTACTGTACTGGCTACAATGTATGGGCTGCAGGGAGGACCTATCAGGAGCCCATACGCTATAGACATCACTACTGTACTGGCTACAATGTATGGGCTGCAGGGAGGACCTACCAGGAGCCCATACGCTATAGACATCACTACTGTACTGGCTACAATGTATGGGCTGCAGGGAGGACCTACCAGGAGCCCATACGCTATAGACATCACTACTGTACTGGCTACAATGTATGGGCCGCAGGGAGGACCTACCAGGAGCCCATACGCTATAGACATCACTACTGTACTGGCTACAATGTATGGGCTGCAGGGAGGACCTACCAGGAGCCCATACGCTATAGACATCACTACTGTACTGGCTACAATGTATGGGCTGCAGGGAGGACCTACCAGGAGCCCATACGCTATAGACATCACTACTGTACTGGCTACAATGTATGGGCTGCAGGGAGGATCTACCAGGAGCCCATACTCTATAGACATCACTACTGTACTGGCTACAATGTATGGGCCGCAGGGAGGACCTACCAGGAGCCCATACGCTATAGACATCACTACTGTACTGGCTACAATGTATGGGCTGCAGGGAGGACCTATCAGGAGCCCATACGCTATAGACATCACTACTGTACTGGCTACAATGTATGGGCCGCAGGGAGGACCTACCAGGAGCCCATACGCTATAGACATCACTACTGTACTGGCTACAATGTATGGGCCGCAGGGAGGACCTACCAGGAGCCCATACGCTATAGACATCACTACTGTACTGGCTACAATGTATGGGCTGCAGGGAGGACCTACCAGGAGCCCATACGCTATAGACATCACTACTGTACTGGCTACAATGTATGGGCTGCAGGGAGGACCTACCAGGAGCCCATACGCTATAGACATCACTACTGTACTGGCTACAATGTATGGGCTGCAGGGAGGACCTACCAGGAGCCCATACGCTATAGACATCACTACTGTACTGGCTACAATGTATGGGCCGCAGGGAGGACCTACCAGGAGCCCATACGCTATAGACATCACTACTGTACTGGCTACAATGTATGGGCCGCAGGGAGGACCTATCAGGAGCCCATACGCTATAGACATCACTACTGTACTGGCTACAATGTATGGGCCGCAGGGAGGACCTACCAGGAGCCCATACGCTATAGACATCACTGCTGTACTGGCTACAATGTATGGGCTGCAGGGAGGACCTACCAGGAGCCCATACGCTATAGACATCACTACTGTACTGGCTACAATGTATGGGCTGCAGGGAGGACCTACCAGGAGCCCATACGCTATAGACATCACTACTGTACTGGCTACAATGTATGGGCCGCAGGGAGGACCTACCAGGAGCCCATACGCTATAGACATCACTACTGTACTGGCTACAATGTATGGGCCGCAGGGAGGACCTATCAGGAGCCCATACGCTATAGACATCACTACTGTACTGGCTACAATGTATGGGCCGCAGGGAGGACCTACCAGGAGCCCATACGCTATAGACATCACTGCTGTACTGGCTACAATGTATGGGCTGCAGGGAGGACCTACCAGGAGCCCATACGCTATAGACATCACTACTGTACTGGCTACAATGTATGGGCTGCAGGGAGGACCTACCAGGAGCCCATACACTATAGACATCACTACTGTACTGGCTACAATGTATGGGCCGCAGGGAGGACCTACCAGGAGCCCATACGCTATAGACATCACTACTGTACTGGCTACAATGTATGGGCTGCAGGGAGGACCTACCAGGAGCCCATACGCTATAGACATCACTACTGTACTGGCTACAATGTATGGGCTGCAGGGAGGACCTACCAGGAGCCCATACGCTATAGACATCACTACTGTACTGGCTACAATGTATGGGCTGCAGGGAGGACCTACCAGGAGCCCATACACTATAGACATCACTACTGTACTGGCTACAATGTATGGGCCGCAGGGAGGACCTACCAGGAGCCCATACGCTATAGACATCACTACTGTACTGGCTACAATGTATGGGCTGCAGGGAGGACCTACCAGGAGCCCATACGCTATAGACATCACTACTGTACTGGCTACAATGTATGGGCTGCAGGGAGGACCTACCAGGAGCCCATACGCTATAGACATCACTACTGTACTGGCTACAATGTATGGGCCGCAGGGAGGATCTACCAGGAGCCCATACTCTATAGACATCACTACTGTACTGGCTACAATGTATGGGCCGCAGGGAGGACCTACCAGGAGCCCATACGCTATAGACATCACTACTGTACTGGCTACAATGTATGGGCTGCAGGGAGGACCTATCAGGAGCCCATACGCTATAGACATCACTACTGTACTGGCTACAATGTATGGGCCGCAGGGAGGACCTACCAGGAGCCCATACGCTATAGACATCACTACTGTACTGGCTACAATGTATGGGCCGCAGGGAGGACCTACCAGGAGCCCATACGCTATAGACATCACTACTGTACTGGCTACAATGTATGGGCTGCAGGGAGGACCTACCAGGAGCCCATACGCTATAGACATCACTACTGTACTGGCTACAATGTATGGGCCGCAGGGAGGACCTACCAGGAGCCCATACGCTATAGACATCACTACTGTACTGGCTACAATGTATGGGCTGCAGGGAGGACCTACCAGGAGCCCATACGCTATAGACATCACTACTGTACTGGCTACAATGTATGGGCTGCAGGGAGGACCTATCAGGAGCCCATACGCTATAGACATCACTACTGTACTGGCTACAATGTATGGGCTGCAGGGAGGACCTACCAGGAGCCCATACGCTATAGACATCACTACTGTACTGGCTACAATGTATGGGCTGCAGGGAGGACCTACCAGGAGCCCATACGCTATAGACATCACTACTGTACTGGCTACAATGTATGGGCCGCAGGGAGGAACTATCAGGAGCCCATACGCTATAGACATCACTACTGTACTGGCTACAATGTATGGGCTGCAGGGAGGACCTACCAGGAGCCCATACGCTATAGACATCACTACTGTACTGGCTACAATGTATGGGCCGCAGGGAGGAACTATCAGGAGCCCATACGCTATAGACATCAATACTGTACTGGCTACAATGTATGGGCTGCAGGGAGGACCTACCAGGAGCCCATACGCTATAGACATCACTACTGTACTGGCTACAATGTATGGGCCGCAGGGAGGACCTACCAGGAGCCCATACGCTATAGACATCACTACTGTACTGGCTACAATGTATGGGTTGCAGGGAGGATCTACCAGGAGCCCATACGCTATAGACATCACTACTGTACTGGCTACAACGTATAGGCTGCAGGAAGGACCTACCAGGAGCCCATACGCTATAGACATCACTACTGTACTGGCTACAATGTATGGGCTGCAGGGAGGATCTATCAGGAGCCCATACGCTATAGACATCACTACTGTACTGGCTACAATGTATGGGCTGCAGGGAGGACCTACCAGGAGCCCATACGCTATAGACATCACTACTGTACTGGCTACAATGTATGGGCCGCAGGGAGGACCTACCAGGAGCCCATACGCTATAGACATCACTACTGTACTGGCTACAATGTATGGGCTGCAGGGAGGACCTACCAGGAGCCCATACGCTATAGACATCACTACTGTACTGGCTACAATGTATGGGCCGCAGGGAGGACCTACCAGGAGCCCATACGCTATAGACATCACTACTGTACTGGCTACAATGTATGGGCCGCAGGGAGGACCTACCAGGAGCCCATACGCTATAGACATCACTACTGTACTGGCTACAATGTATGGGCTGCAGGGAGGACCTACCAGGAGCCCATACGCTATAGACATCACTACTGTACTGGCTACAATGTATGGGCCGCAGGGAGGACCTACCAGGAGCCCATACGCTATAGACATCACTACTGTACTGGCTACAATGTATGGGCTGCAGGGAGGACCTACCAGGAGCCCATACGCTATAGACATCACTACTGTACTGGCTACAATGTATGGGCTGCAGGGAGGACCTACCAGGAGCCCATACGCTATAGACATCACTACTGTACTGGCTACAATGTATGGGCTGCAGGGAGGACCTATCAGGAGCCCATACGCTATAGACATCACTACTGTACTGGCTACAATGTATGGGCTGCAGGGAGGACCTACCAGGAGCCCATACGCTATAGACATCACTACTGTACTGGCTACAATGTATGGGCTGCAGGGAGGACCTACCAGGAGCCCATACGCTATAGACATCACTACTGTACTGGCTACAATGTATGGGCCGCAGGGAGGACCTATCAGGAGCCCATACGCTATAGACATCACTACTGTACTGGCTACAATGTATGGGCTGCAGGGAGGACCTACCAGGAGCCCATACGCTATAGACATCAATACTGTACTGGCTACAATGTATGGGCTGCAGGGAGGACCTACCAGGAGCCCATACGCTATAGACATCACTACTGTACTGGCTACAATGTATGGGCCGCAGGGAGGACCTACCAGGAGCCCATACGCTATAGACATCACTACTGTACTGGCTACAATGTATGGGTTGCAGGGAGGATCTACCAGGAGCCCATACGCTATAGACATCACTACTGTACTGGCTACAACGTATAGGCTGCAGGAAGGACCTACCAGGAGCCCATACGCTATAGACATCACTACTGTACTGGCTACAATGTATGGGCTGCAGGGAGGATCTATCAGGAGCCCATACGCTATAGACATCACTACTGTACTGGCTACAATGTATGGGCTGCAGGGAGGATCTACCTGGAGCCCATACTCTATAGACATCACTACTGTACTGGCTACAATGTATGGGCCGCAGGGAGGATCTACCAGGAGCCCATACGCTATAGACATCACTACTGTACTGGCTACAATGTATGGGCCGCAGGGAGGATCTACCAGGAGCCCATACGCTATAGACCTCACTACTGTACTGGCTACAATGTATGGGCCGCAGGGAGGATCTACCAGGAGCCCATACGCTATAGACATCACTACTGTACTGGCTACAATGTATGGGCCGCAGGGAGGACCTACCAGGAGCCCATACGCTATAGACATCACTACTGTACAGGCTACAATGTATGAGCTGCAGGGAGGACCTACCAGGAGCCCATACGCTATAGACATCACTACTGTACAGGCTACAATGTATGAGCTGCAGGGAGGACCTACCAGGAGCCCATACGCTATAGACATCACTACTGTACTGGCTACAATGTATGGGCCGCAGGGAGGACCTACCAGGAGCCCATACGCTATAGACATCACTACAGTACTGGCTACAATGTATGGGCCGCAGGGAGGACCTACCAGGAGCCCATACGCTATAGACATCACTACTGTACTGGCTACAATGTATGGGCCGCAGGGAGGACCTATCAGGAGCCCATACGCTATAGACATCACTACTGTACTGGCTACAATGTATGGGCTGCAGGGAGGACCTACAAGGAGCCCATACGCTATAGACATCACTACTGTACTGGCTACAATGTATGGGCTGCAGGGAGGACCTACCAGGAGCCCATACGCTATAGACATCACTACTGTACTGGCTACAATGTATGGGCCGCAGGGAGGACCTATCAGGAGCCCATACGCTATAGACATCACTACTGTACTGGCTACAATGTATGGGCCGCAGGGAGGACCTACCAGGAGCCCATACGCTATAGACATCACTACTGTACTGGCTACAATGTATGGGCCGCAGGGAGGACCTACCAGGAGCCCATACGCTATAGACATCACTACTGTACTGGCTACAATGTATGGGCTGCAGGGAGGACCTACCAGGAGCCCATACGCTATAGACATCACTACTGTACTGGCTACAATGTATGGGCCGCAGGGAGGACCTACCAGGAGCCCATACGCTATAGACATCACTACTGTACTGGCTACAATGTATGGGCCGCAGGGAGGACCTACCAGGAGCCCATACGCTATAGACATCACTACTGTACTGGCTACAATGTATGGGCCGCAGGGAGGACCTACCAGGAGCCCATACGCTATAGACATCACTACTGTACTGGCTACAATGTATGGGCTGCAGGGAGGACCTACCAGGAGCCCATACGCTATAGACATCACTACTGTACTGGCTACAATGTATGTGCTGCAGGGAGGACCTACCAGGAGCCCATACGCTATAGACATCACTACTGTACTGGCTACAATGTATGGGCTGCAGGGAGGACCTATCAGGAGCCCATACGCTATAGACATCACTACTGTACTGGCTACAATGTATGGGCTGCAGGGAGGACCTACCAGGAGCCCATACGCTATAGACATCACTACTGTACTGGCTACAATGTATGGGCTGCAGGGAGGACCTACCAGGAGCCCATACGCTATAGACATCACTACTGTACTGGCTACAATGTATGGGCTGCAGGGAGGATCTACCAGGAGCCCATACTCTATAGCAGGGGTCTCAAACTCGGCTGGGTATATGGGCCGCACATGGAAAAAATTTGAATTTGGGGGGCCGCATTCTTTGTTCAATGTGACATTTTTAGTGATACCATTTTTTTTGTATACACCTTTTGAACATTTTTGCCGTGTTTATTTTTTTATGGCTTGGGTCGTTATGGATGTGGCGATAATAAACGTGCACTTTTTTGTGTTTACTTTAGTTTACATATAAAACAGCATTTTTAGTGCCCAATATTTTTTCATGCTTTATTTTATTTTTTATTTTTTTTACAATTTTATTTCCCCCAATTGGCCACATACAGTAATATTGTCTTACAATTAGCATCATATAGTAATAATGGAAAACATCTTGTAGTAATGTTCACCATCCAAGTCCCCATCTTGTACTAATGTGCCCTATCCAGGTCCCCATCCTGTGGCAACGTTCCCCATCCTGGCGCCCATCTTGTACTAATGTGCCTCATCCAGGTCCCCATCTTGGGGCTATGTGCCCCATCCAGGTCCCCATCCTGTGGCAATGTTCCCCATCCAGGTCCCCATCCTGTGGCTCTGGTCCCCATCTTGTGGCTCTGGTCCCCATCTTGTGGCTCTGTGCCCCATCCAGGTCCCCATCTTGTGGCTCTGTGCCCCATCCAGGTCCCCATCTTGTGGCTATGTGCCCCATCCAGGTCCACATCTTGAGGCTATGTGCCCCATCCAGGTCCCCATCTTGAGGCTCTGTGCCCCATCCAGGTCCCCATCCTGTGGCAATGTTCCCCATCCAGGTCCCCATCTTGTGGCTATGTGCCCCATCCAGGTCCCCTCTTGTGGCTATGTGCCCCCTGTGCTGTTCTTCACACACATAAAATAGAAAAAAAAAAAGATGATTCTCACCTGTCCTCCGTTCCCTCGGCGGCCTTCCTGCAGATGTGGCCCGCAGGCACCACAGAGTCCGACCCCTTGACGATCCCGACCTGGTCCAGGAGGAGCCGCCGACAGCAGCGCTGCATTGCCGCACAGAGACTGTCTCCCAGCACAGCATTTTCAATGTCAGCCGCCGGCCAATCAGAGGCCAGCAGCTGACATCTGCATATGGCAATGACGTCATACTCGCTGCGCCGACACGCAGATATCAGCTGCTGGCCTCTGATTGGCCAGCGGCTGGCATTGGAAATGCAGTGCTGGGAAACAGTCTCTGTGTGGCAATTCAGCGCTGCTGTCGGCGGCTCCTCCTGGACCAGGTCGGGATCGTCAAGGGGTCTGTGCCTGCGGGCCGCATAAAGCAGCCTCAGGGGCCGCATGCGGCCCGCGGGCCGCGTGTTTGAGACCCCTGCTCTATAGACATCACTACTGTACTGGCTACAATGTATGGGCCGCAGGGAGGACCTACCAGGAGCCCATACGCTATAGACATCACTACTGTACTGGCTACAATTTATGGGCTGCAGGGAGGACCTACCAGGAGCCCATACGCTATAGACATCACTACTGTACTGGCTACAATGTATGGGCTGCAGGGAGGACCTATCAGGAGCCCATACGCTATAGACATCACTACTGTACTGGCTACAATGTATGGGCTGCAGGGAGGACCTACCAGGAGCCCATACGCTATAGACATCACTACTGTACTGGCTACAATGTATGGGCTGCAGGGAGGACCTATCAGGAGCCCATACGCTATAGACATCACTACTGTACTGGCTACAATGTATGGGCTGCAGGGAGGACCTACCAGGAGCCCATACGCTATAGACATCACTACTGTACTGGCTACAATGTATGGGCTGCAGGGAGGACCTACCAGGAGCCCATACGCTATAGACATCACTACTGTACTGGCTACAATGTATGGGCCGCAGGGAGGACCTACCAGGAGCCCATACGCTATAGACATCACTACTGTACTGGCTACAATGTATGGGTTGCAGGGAGGATCTACCAGGAGCCCATACGCTATAGACATCACTACTGTACTGGCTACAACGTATAGGCTGCAGGGAGGACCTACCAGGAGCCCATACGCTATAGACATCACTACTGTACTGGCTACAACGTATGGGCTGCAGGGAGGATCTATCAGGAGCCCATACGCTATAGACATCACTACTGTACTGGCTACAATGTATGGGCTGCAGGGAGGATCTACCAGGAGCCCATACTCTATAGACATCACTACTGTACTGGCTACAATGTATGGGCCGCAGGGAGGATCTACCAGGAGCCCATACGCTATAGACATCACTACTGTACTGGCTACAATGTATGGGCCGCAGGGAGGATCTACCAGGAGCCCATACGCTATAGACCTCACTACTGTACTGGCTACAATGTATGGGCCGCAGGGAGGATCTACCTGGAGCCCATACGCTATAGACATCACTACTGTACTGGCTACAATGTATGGGCCGCAGGGAGGACCTACCAGGAGCCCATACGCTATAGACATCACTGCTGTACTGGCTACAATGTATGGGCTGCAGGGAGGACCTATCAGGAGCCCATACTCTATAGACATCACTACTGTACTGGCTACAATGTATGGGCACAGGGAGGACCTACCAGGAGCCCATACGCTATAGACATCACTACTGTACAGGCTACAATGTATGGGTTGCAGGGAGGATCTACCAGGAGCCCATACGCTATAGACATCACTACTGTACTGGCTACAACGTATAGGCTGCAGGGAGGACCTACCAGGAGCCCATACGCTATAGACATCACTACTGTACTGGCTACAATGTATGGGCTGCAGGGAGGATCTACCAGGAGCCCATACTCTATAGACATCACTACTGTACTGGCTACAATGTATGGGCCGCAGGGAGGATCTACCAGGAGCCCATACGCTATAGACATCACTACTGTACTGGCTACAATGTATGGGCCGCAGGGAGGATCTACCAGGAGCCCATACGCTATAGACCTCACTACTGTACTGGCTACAATGTATGGGCCGCAGGGAGGATCTACCTGGAGCCCATACGCTATAGACATCACTACTGTACTGGCTACAATGTATGGGCCGCAGGGAGGACCTACCAGGAGCCCATACGCTATAGACATCACTGCTGTACTGGCTACAATGTATGGGCTGCAGGGAGGACCTATCAGGAGCCCATACTCTATAGACATCACTACTGTACTGGCTACAATGTATGGGCACAGGGAGGACCTACCAGGAGCCCATACGCTATAGACATCACTACTGTACAGGCTACAATGTATGGGTTGCAGGGAGGATCTACCAGGAGCCCATACGCTATAGACATCACTACTGTACTGGCTACAACGTATAGGCTGCAGGGAGGACCTACCAGGAGCCCATACGCTATAGACATCACTACTGTACTGGCTACAATGTATGGGCTGCAGGGAGGATCTATCAGGAGCCCATACGCTATAGACATCACTACTGTACTGGCTACAATGTATGGGCTGCAGGGAGGATCTACCAGGAGCCCATACTCTATAGACATCACTACTGTACTGGCTACAATGTATGGGCCGCAGGGAGGATCTACCAGGAGCCCATACGCTATAGACATCACTACTGTACTGGCTACAATGTATGGGCCGCAGGGAGGATCTACCAGGAGCCCATACGCTATAGACATCACTACTGTACTGGCTACAATGTATGGGTTGCAGGGAGGATCTACCAGGAGCCCATACGCTATAGACATCACTACTGTACTGGCTACAATGTATGGGCCGCAGGGAGGACCTACCAGGAGCCCATACGCTATAGACATCACTGCTGTACTGGCTACAATGTATAGGCTGCAGGGAGGACCTATCAGGAGCCCATACTCTATAGACATCACTACTGTACTGGCTACAATGTATGGGCACAGGGAGGACCTACCAGGAGCCCATACGCTATAGACATCACTACTGTACAGGCTACAATGTATGAGCTGCAGGGAAGACCTACCAGGAGCCCATACGCTATAGACATCACTACTGTACAGGCTACAATGTATGAGCTGCAGGGAGGACCTACCAGGAGCCCATACGCTATAGACATCACTACTGTACTGGCTACAATGTATGGGCCGCAGGGAGGACCTATCAGGAGCCCATACGCTATAGACATCACTACTGTACTGGCTACAATGTATGGGCCGCAGGGAGGACCTACCAGGAGCCCATACGCTATAGACATCACTACTGTACTGGCTACAATGTATGGGCCGCAGGGAGGACCTATCAGGAGCCCATACGCTATAGACATCACTACTGTACTGGCTACAATGTATGGGCCGCAGGGAGGACCTATCAGGAGCCCATACGCTATAGACATCACTACTGTACTGGCTACAATGTATGGGCCGCAGGGAGGACCTACCAGGAGCCCATACGCTATAGACATCACTACTGTACTGGCTACAATGTATGGGCCGCAGGGAGGACCTATCAGGAGCCCATACGCTATAGACATCACTACTGTACTGGCTACAATGTATGGGCCGCAGGGAGGACCTACCAGGAGCCCATACGCTATAGACATCACTACTGTACTGGCTACAATGTATGGGCCGCAGGGAGGACCTACCAGGAGCCCATACGCTATAGACATCACTACTGTACTGGCTACAATGTATGGGCTGCAGGGAGGACCTATCAGGAGCCCATACGCTATAGACATCACTACTGTACTGGCTACAATGTATGGGCCGCAGGGAGGACCTACCAGGAGCCCATACACTATAGACATCACTGCTGTACTGGCTACAATGTATGGGCTGCAGGGAGGACCTATCAGGAACCCATACGCTATAGACATCACTACTGTACTGGCTACAATGTATGGGCTGCAGGGAGGACCTACCAGGAGCCCATATGCTATAGACATCACTACTGTACTGGCTACAATGTATGGGCCGCAGGGAGGACCTACCAGGAGCCCATACACTATAGACATCACTACTGTACTGGCTACAATGTATGGGCCGCAGGGAGGACCTACCAGGAGCCCATACGCTATAGACATCACTACTGTACTGGCTACAATGTATGGGCTGCAGGGAGGACCTATCAGGAGCCCATACGCTATAGACATCACTACTGTACTGGCTACAATGTATGGGCTGCAGGGAGGACCTACCAGGAGCCCATACGCTATAGACATCACTACTGTACTGGCTACAATGTATGGGCTGCAGGGAGGACCTACCAGGAGCCCATACGCTATAGACATCACTACTGTACTGGCTACAATGTATGGGCCGCATGGAGGACCTACCAGGAGCCCATACGCTATAGACATCACTACTGTACTGGCTACAATGTATGGGCTGCAGGGAGGACCTACCAGGAGCCCATACGCTATAGACATCACTACTGTACTGGCTACAATGTATGGGCTGCAGGGAGGACCTACCAGGAGCCCATACGCTATAGACATCACTACTGTACTGGCTACAATGTATGGGCCGCAGGGAGGACCTACCAGGAGCCCATACGCTATAGACATCACTACTGTACTGGCTACAATGTATGGGCCGCAGGGAGGACCTACCAGGAGCCCATACGCTATAGACATCACTACTGTACTGGCTACAATGTATGGGCTGCAGGGAGGACCTATCAGGAGCCCATACGCTATAGACATCACTACTGTACTGGCTACAATGTATGTGCTGCAGGGAGGACCTACCAGGAGCCCATACGCTATAGACATCACTACTGTACTGGCTACAATGTATGGGCTGCAGGGAGGACCTATCAGGAACCCATACGCTATAGACATCACTACTGTACTGGCTACAATGTATGGGCTGCAGGGAGGACCTACCAGGAGCCCATATGCTATAGACATCACTACTGTACTGGCTACAATGTATGGGCCGCAGGGAGGACCTACCAGGAGCCCATACACTATAGACATCACTACTGTACTGGCTACAATGTATGGGCCGCAGGGAGGACCTACCAGGAGCCCATACGCTATAGACATCACTACTGTACTGGCTACAATGTATGGGCTGCAGGGAGGACCTATCAGGAGCCCATACGCTATAGACATCACTACTGTACTGGCTACAATGTATGGGCTGCAGGGAGGACCTACCAGGAGCCCATACGCTATAGACATCACTACTGTACTGGCTACAATGTATGGGCTGCAGGGAGGACCTACCAGGAGCCCATACGCTATAGACATCACTACTGTACTGGCTACAATGTATGGGCCGCATGGAGGACCTACCAGGAGCCCATACGCTATAGACATCACTACTGTACTGGCTACAATGTATGGGCTGCAGGGAGGACCTACCAGGAGCCCATACGCTATAGACATCACTACTGTACTGGCTACAATGTATGGGCTGCAGGGAGGACCTACCAGGAGCCCATACGCTATAGACATCACTACTGTACTGGCTACAATGTATGGGCTGCAGGGAGGACCTACCAGGAGCCCATACGCTATAGACATCACTACTGTACTGGCTACAATGTATGGGCCGCAGGGAGGATCTACCAGGAGCCCATACTCTATAGACATCACTACTGTACTGGCTACAATGTATGGGCCGCAGGGAGGACCTACCAGGAGCCCATACGCTATAGACATCACTACTGTACTGGCTACAATGTATGGGCTGCAGGGAGGACCTATCAGGAGCCCATACGCTATAGACATCACTACTGTACTGGCTACAATGTATGGGCCGCAGGGAGGACCTACCAGGAGCCCATACGCTATAGACATCACTACTGTACTGGCTACAATGTATGGGCCGCAGGGAGGACCTACCAGGAGCCCATACGCTATAGACATCACTACTGTACTGGCTACAATGTATGGGCTGCAGGGAGGACCTACCAGGAGCCCATACGCTATAGACATCACTACTGTACTGGCTACAATGTATGGGCTGCAGGGAGGACCTACCAGGAGCCCATACGCTATAGACATCACTACTGTACTGGCTACAATGTATGGGCTGCAGGGAGGACCTACCAGGAGCCCATACGCTATAGACATCACTACTGTACTGGCTACAATGTATGGGCCGCAGGGAGGACCTACCAGGAGCCCATACGCTATAGACATCACTACTGTACTGGCTACAATGTATGGGCTGCAGGGAGGACCTATCAGGAGCCCATACGCTATAGACATCACTACTGTACTGGCTACAATGTATGGGCTGCAGGGAGGACCTACCAGGAGCCCATACGCTATAGACATCACTACTGTACTGGCTACAATGTATGGGCTGCAGGGAGGACCTATCAGGAGCCCATACGCTATAGACATCACTACTGTACTGGCTACAATGTATGGGCTGCAGGGAGGACCTACCAGGAGCCCATACGCTATAGACATCACTACTGTACTGGCTACAATGTATGGGCTGCAGGGAGGACCTACCAGGAGCCCATACGCTATAGACATCACTACTGTACTGGCTACAATGTATGGGCCGCAGGGAGGACCTACCAGGAGCCCATACGCTATAGACATCACTACTGTACTGGCTACAATGTATGGGTTGCAGGGAGGATCTACCAGGAGCCCATACGCTATAGACATCACTACTGTACTGGCTACAACGTATAGGCTGCAGGGAGGACCTACCAGGAGCCCATACGCTATAGACATCACTACTGTACTGGCTACAATGTATGGGCTGCAGGGAGGATCTATCAGGAGCCCATACGCTATAGACATCACTACTGTACTGGCTACAATGTATGGGCTGCAGGGAGGATCTACCAGGAGCCCATACTCTATAGACATCACTACTGTACTGGCTACAATGTATGGGCCGCAGGGAGGATCTACCAGGAGCCCATACGCTATAGACATCACTACTGTACTGGCTACAATGTATGGGCCGCAGGGAGGATCTACCAGGAGCCCATACGCTATAGACCTCACTACTGTACTGGCTACAATGTATGGGCCGCAGGGAGGATCTACCAGGAGCCCATACGCTATAGACATCACTACTGTACTGGCTACAATGTATGGGCTGCAGGGAGGATCTACCAGGAGCCCATACGCTATAGACATCACTACTGTAGTGGCTCCAATGTATGGGCTGCAGGGAGGATCTACCAGGAGCCCATACGCTATAGACATCACTACTGTACTGGCTACAATGTATGGGCCGCAGGGAGGACCTACCAGGAGCCCATACGCTATAGACATCACTACTGTAGTGGCTCCAATGTATGGGCTGCAGGGAGGATCTACCAGGAACCCATACGCTATAGACCTCACTACTGTACTGGCTACAATGTATGGGCCGCAGGGAGGATCTACCAGGAGCCCATACGCTATAGACATCACTGCTGTACTGGCTACAATGTATGGGCTGCAGGGAGGATCTACCAGGAGCCCATACGCTATAGACATCACTACTGTACTGGCTACAATGTATGGGCCGCAGGGAGGATCTACCAGGAGCCCATACGCTATAGACATCACTACTGTACTGGCTACAATGTATGGGTTGCAGGGAGGATCTACCAGGAGCCCATACGCTATAGACATCACTACTGTACTGGCTACAACGTATAGGCTGCAGGGAGGACCTACCAGGAGCCCATACGCTATAGACATCACTACTGTACTGGCTACAATGTATGGGCTGCAGGGAGGATCTATCAGGAGCCCATACGCTATAGACATCACTACTGTACTGGCTACAATGTATGGGCTGCAGGGAGGATCTACCAGGAGCCCATACTCTATAGACATCACTACTGTACTGGCTACAATGTATGGGCCGCAGGGAGGATCTACCAGGAGCCCATACGCTATAGACATCACTACTGTACTGGCTACAATGTATGGGCCGCAGGGAGGATCTACCAGGAGCCCATACGCTATAGACCTCACTACTGTACTGGCTACAATGTATGGGCCGCAGGGAGGATCTACCAGGAGCCCATACGCTATAGACATCACTACTGTACTGGCTACAATGTATGGGCTGCAGGGAGGATCTACCAGGAGCCCATACGCTATAGACATCACTACTGTAGTGGCTCCAATGTATGGGCTGCAGGGAGGATCTACCAGGAGCCCATACGCTATAGACATCACTACTGTACTGGCTACAATGTATGGGCCGCAGGGAGGACCTACCAGGAGCCCATACGCTATAGACATCACTACTGTAGTGGCTCCAATGTATGGGCTGCAGGGAGGATCTACCAGGAACCCATACGCTATAGACCTCACTACTGTACTGGCTACAATGTATGGGCCGCAGGGAGGATCTACCAGGAGCCCATACGCTATAGACATCACTGCTGGGAGGAACCTACCAGGAGCCCATACGCTATAGACATCACTACTGTAGTGGCTTTCCAATGTATGGGCTGCAGGGAGGATCTACCCAGCTGATGAGGGAGGACCTACAGGAGCCCATACGCTATAGACATCACTACTGTACTGGCTCCAGTGTATGAGCTGCAGGGAGGACCTACCAGGAAGCCCATACGCTATAGACATCACTACTGTACTGGCTACAATGTATGGGCTGCAGGAAGGATCTACCAGGAGCCCATACGCTATAGACATCACTACTGTTCTGGCTACAATGTATGGGCTGCAGGGAGGACCTACCAGGAGCCCATACGCTATAGACATCACTACTGTACTGGCTACAATGTATGGGCTGCAGGGAGGATCTACCAGGAGCCCATACTCTATAGACATCACTACTGTACTGGCTACAATGTATGGGCCGCAGGGAGGATCTACCAGGAGCCCATACGCTATAGACATCACTACTGTACTGGCTACAATGTATGGGCTGCAGGGAGGATCTACCAGGAGCCCATACTCTATAGACATCACTACTGTACTGGCTACAATGTATGGGCTGCAGGGAGGACCTACCAGGAGCCCATACGCTATAGACATCACTACTGTACTGGCTACAATGTATGGGCTGCAGGGAGGACCTACCAGGAGCCCATACGCTATAGACATCACTACTGTACTGGCTACAATGTATGGGCTGCAGGGAGGATCTACCAGGAGCCCATACGCTATAGACATCACTACTGTACTGGCTACAATGTATGGGCTGCAGGGAGGATCTACCAGGAGCCCATACGCTATAGACATCACTACTGTAGTGGCTACAATGTATGGGCCGCAGGGAGGACCTATCAGGAGCCCATACGCTATAGACATCACTACTGTACTGGCTACAATGTATGGGCTGCAGGGAGGATCTACCAGGAGCCCATACGCTATAGACATCACTACTGTACTGGCTACAATGTATGGGCTGCAGGGAGGATCTACCAGGAGCCCATACTCTATAGACATCACTACTGTACTGGCTACAATGTATGGGCCGCAGGGAGGATCTACCAGGAGCCCATACGCTATAGACATCACTACTGTACTGGCTACAATGTATGGGCCGCAGGGAGGATCTACCAGGAGCCCATACGCTATAGACCTCACTACTGTACTGGCTACAATGTATGGGCCGCAGGGAGGATCTACCAGGAGCCCATACGCTATAGACATCACTACTGTACTGGCTACAATGTATGGGCTGCAGGGAGGATCTACCAGGAGCCCATACGCTATAGACATCACTACTGTAGTGGCTCCAATGTATGGGCTGCAGGGAGGATCTACCAGGAGCCCATACGCTATAGACATCACTACTGTACTGGCTACAATGTATGGGCCGCAGGGAGGACCTACCAGGAGCCCATACGCTATAGACATCACTACTGTAGTGGCTCCAATGTATGGGCTGCAGGGAGGATCTACCAGGAACCCATACGCTATAGACCTCACTACTGTACTGGCTACAATGTATGGGCCGCAGGGAGGATCTACCAGGAGCCCATACGCTATAGACATCACTGCTGTACTGGCTACAATGTATGGGCTGCAGGGAGGACCTACCAGGAGCCCATACGCTATAGACAACACTACTGTACTGGCTACAGTGTATGAGCTGCAGGGAGGACCTACCAGGAGCCCATACGCTATAGACATCACTACTGTACTGGCTACAATGTATGGGCTGCAGGGAGGACCTACCAGGAGCCCATACGCTATAGACATCACTACTGTACTGGCTACAATGTATGGGCTGCAGGAAGGATCTACCAGGAGCCCATACGCTATAGACATCACTACTGTTCTGGCTACAATGTATGGGCTGCAGGGAGGACCTACCAGGAGCCCATACGCTATAGACATCACTACTGTACTGGCTACAATGTATGGGCTGCAGGGAGGATCTACCAGGAGCCCATACTCTATAGACATCACTACTGTACTGGCTACAATGTATGGGCCGCAGGGAGGATCTACCAGGAGCCCATACGCTATAGACATCACTACTGTACTGGCTACAATGTATGGGCTGCAGGGAGGATCTACCAGGAGCCCATACTCTATAGACATCACTACTGTACTGGCTACAATGTATGGGCTGCAGGGAGGACCTACCAGGAGCCCATACGCTATAGACATCACTACTGTACTGGCTACAATGTATGGGCTGCAGGGAGGACCTACCAGGAGCCCATACGCTATAGACATCACTACTGTACTGGCTACAATGTATGGGCTGCAGGGAGGATCTACCAGGAGCCCATACGCTATAGACATCACTACTGTACTGGCTACAATGTATGGGCTGCAGGGAGGATCTACCAGGAGCCCATACGCTATAGACATCACTACTGTAGTGGCTACAATGTATGGGCCGCAGGGAGGACCTATCAGGAGCCCATACGCTATAGACATCACTACTGTACTGGCTACAATGTATGGGCTGCAGGGAGGATCTACCAGGAGCCCATACGCTATAGACATCACTACTGTACTGGCTACAATGTATGGGCCGCAGGGAGGATCTACCAGGAGCCCATACGCTATAGACCTCACTACTGTACTGGCTACAATGTATGGGCCGCAGGGAGGATCTACCAGGAGCCCATACGCTATAGACATCACTACCGTACTGGCTACAATGTATGGGCCGCAGGGAGGACCTACCAGGAGCCCATACGCTATAGACATCACTGCTGTACTGGCTACAATATATGGGCTGCAGGGAGGACCTATCAGGAGCCCATACTCTATAGACATCACTACTGTACTGGCTACAATGTATGGGCCGCAGGGAGGACCTATCAGGAGCCCATACGCTATAGACATCACTACTGTACTGGCTACAATGTATGGGCCGCAGGGAGGACCTACCAGGAGCCCATACGCTATAGACATCACTACTGTACTGGCTACAATGTATGGGCCGCAGGGAGGACCTATCAGGAGCCCATACGCTATAGACATCACTACTGTACTGGCTACAATGTATGGGCCGCAGGGAGGACCTACCAGGAGCCCATACGCTATAGACATCACTACTGTACTGGCTACAATGTATGGGCTGCAGGGAGGACCTACCAGGAGCCCATACGCTATAGACATCACTACTGTACTGGCTACAATGTATGGGCTGCAGGGAGGACCTACCAGGAGCCCATACGCTATAGACATCACTACTGTACTGGCTACAATGAATGGGCCGCAGGGAGGACCTATCAGGAGCCCATAAGCTATAGACATCACTACTGTACTGGCTACAATGTATGGGCCGCAGGGAGGACCTACCAGGAGCCCATACGCTATAGACATCACTACTGTACTGGCTACAATGTATGGGCCGCAGGGAGGACCTACCAGGAGCCCATACGCTATAGACATCACTACTGTACTGGCTACAATGTATGGGCTGCAGGGAGGACCTATCAGGAGCCCATACGCTATAGACATCACTACTGTACTGGCTACAATGTATGGGCCGCAGGGAGGACCTACCAGGAGCCCATACACTATAGACATCACTGCTGTACTGGCTACAATGTATGGGCTGCAGGGAGGACCTATCAGGAGCCCATACGCTATAGACATCACTACTGTACTGGCTACAATGTATGGGCCTCAGGGAGGACCTACCAGGAGCCCATACGCTATAGACATCACTACAGTACTGGCTACAATGTATGGGCCGCAGGGAGGACCTACCAGGAGCCCATACGCTATAGACATCACTACTGTACTGGCTACAATGTATGGGCTGCAGGGAGGACCTATCAGGAGCCCATACGCTATAGACATCACTACTGTACTGGCTACAATGTATGGGCTGCAAGGAGGACCTACAAGGAGCCCATACGCTATAGACATCACTACTGTACTGGCTACAATGTATGGGCTGCAGGGAGGACCTACCAGGAGCCCATACGCTATAGACATCACTACTGTACTGGCTACAATGTATGGGCCGCAGGGAGGACCTATCAGGAGCCCATACGCTATAGACATCACTACTGTACTGGCTACAATGTATGGGCCGCAGGGAGGACCTACCAGGAGCCCATACGCTATAGACATCACTACTGTACTGGCTACAATGTATGGGCCGCAGGGAGGACCTTCCAGGAGCCCATACGCTATAGACATCACTACTGTACTGGCTACAATGTATGGGCTGCAGGGAGGACCTACCAGGAGCCCATACGCTATAGACATCACTACTGTACTGGCTACAATGTATGGGCCGCAGGGAGGACCTACCAGGAGCCCATACGCTATAGACATCACTACTGTACTGGCTACAATGTATGGGCCGCAGGGAGGATCTACCAGGAGCCCATACGCTATAGACATCACTACTGTACTGGCTACAATGTATGGGCCGCAGGGAGGATCTACCAGGAGCCCATACGCTATAGACCTCACTACTGTACTGGCTACAATGTATGGGCCGCAGGGAGGACCTACCAGGAGCCCATACGCTATAGACATCACTACTGTACTGGCTACAATGTATGGGCCGCAGGGAGGACCTACCAGGAGCCCATACGCTATAGACATCACTACTGTACTGGCTACAATGTATGTGCTGCAGGGAGGACCTACCAGGAGCCCATACGCTATAGACATCACTACTGTACTGGCTACAATGTATGGGCTGCAGGGAGGACCTATCAGGAGCCCATACGCTATAGACATCACTACTGTACTGGCTACAATGTATGGGCCGCAGGGAGGACCTACCAGGAGCCCATACGCTATAGACATCACTACTGTACTGGCTACAATGTATGGGCCGCAGGGAGGACCTACCAGGAGCCCATACGCTATAGACATCACTACTGTACTGGCTACAATGTATGGGCCGCAGGGAGGACCTACCAGGAGCCCATACGCTATAGACATCACTACTGTACTGGCTACAATGTATGGGTTGCAGGGAGGATCTACCAGGAGCCCATACGCTATAGACATCACTACTGTACTGGCTACAACGTATAGGCTGCAGGGAGGACCTACCAGGAGCCCATACGCTATAGACATCACTACTGTACTGGCTACAATGTATGGGCTGCAGGGAGGATCTATCAGGAGCCCATACGCTATAGACATCACTACTGTACTGGCTACAATGTATGGACTGCAGGGAGGATCTACCAGGAGCCCGTACTCTATAGACATCACTACTGTACTGGCTACAATGTATGGGCCGCAGGGAGGATCTACCAGGAGCCCATACGCTATAGACATCACTACTGTACTGGCTACAATGTATGGGCCGCAGGGAGGATCTACCAGGAGCCCATACGCTATAGACCTCACTACTGTACTGGCTACAATGTATGGGCCGCAGGGAGGATCTACCTGGAGCCCATACGCTATAGACATCACTACTGTACTGGCTACAATGTATGGGCCGCAGGGAGGACCTACCAGGAGCCCATACGCTATAGACATCACTGCTGTACTGGCTACAATGTATGGGCTGCAGGGAGGACCTATCAGGAGCCCATACTCTATAGACATCACTACTGTACTGGCTACAATGTATGGGCACAGGGAGGACCTACCAGGAGCCCATACGCTATAGACATCACTACTGTACAGGCTACAACGTATAGGCTGCAGGGAGGACCTACCAGGAGCCCATACGCTATAGACATCACTACTGTACTGGCTACAATGTATGGGCTGCAGGGAGGATCTATCAGGAGCCCATACGCTATAGACATCACTACTGTACTGGCTACAATGTATGGGCTGCAGGGAGGATCTACCAGGAGCCCATACTCTATAGACATCACTACTGTACTGGCTACAATGTATGGGCCGCAGGTAGGATCTACCAGGAGCCCATACGCTATAGACATCACTACTGTACTGGCTACAATGTATGGGCCGCAGGGAGGATCTACCAGGAGCCCATACGCTATAGACCTCACTACTGTACTGGCTACAATGTATGGGCCGCAGGGAGGATCTACCAGGAGCCCATACGCTATAGACATCACTACTGTACTGGCTACAATGTATGGGCCGCAGGGAGGACCTACCAGGAGCCCATACGCTATAGACATCACTGCTGTACTGGCTACAATGTATGGGCTGCAGGGAGGACCTATCAGGAGCCCATACTCTATAGACATCACTACTGTACTGGCTACAATGTATGGGCACAGGGAGGACCTACCAGGAGCCCATACGCTATAGACATCACTACTGTACAGGCTACAATGTATGAGCTGCAGGGAGGACCTACCAGGAGCCCATACGCTATAGACATCACTACTGTACAGGCTACAATGTATGAGCTGCAGGGAGGACCTACCAGGAGCCCATACGCTATAGACATCACTACTGTACTGGCTACAATGTATGGGCCGCAGGGAGGACCTATCAGGAGCCCATACGCTATAGACATCACTACTGTACTGGCTACAATGTATGGGCCGCAGGGAGGACCTACCAGGAGCCCATACGCTATAGACATCACTACAGTACTGGCTACAATGTATGGGCCGCAGGGAGGACCTACCAGGAGCCCATACGCTATAGACATCACTACTGTACTGGCTACAATGTATAGGCTGCAGGGAGGACCTATCAGGAGCCCATACGCTATAGACATCACTACTGTACTGGCTACAATGTATGGGCCGCAGGGAGGACCTACCAGGAGCCCATACGCTATAGACATCACTACTGTACTGGCTACAATGTATGGGCTGCAGGGAGGACCTACCAGGAGCCCATACGCTATAGACATCACTACTGTACTGGCTACAATGTATGGGCCGCAGGGAGGACCTACCAGGAGCCCATACGCTATAGACATCACTACTGTACTGGCTACAATGTATGGGTTGCAGGGAGGATCTACCAGGAGCCCATACGCTATAGACATCACTACTGTACTGGCTACAACGTATAGGCTGCAGGGAGGACCTACCAGGAGCCCATACGCTATAGACATCACTACTGTACTGGCTACAATGTATGGGCTGCAGGGAGGATCTATCAGGAGCCCATACGCTATAGACATCACTACTGTACTGGCTACAATGTATGGGCTGCAGGGAGGATCTACCAGGAGCCCATACTCTATAGACATCACTACTGTACTGGCTACAATGTATGGGCCGCAGGGAGGATCTACCAGGAGCCCATACGCTATAGACATCACTACTGTACTGGCTACAATGTATGGGCCGCAGGGAGGATCTACCAGGAGCCCATACGCTATAGACCTCACTACTGTACTGGCTACAATGTATGGGCCGCAGGGAGGATCTACCTGGAGCCCATACGCTATAGACATCACTACTGTACTGGCTACAATGTATGGGCCGCAGGGAGGACCTACCAGGAGCCCATACGCTATAGACATCACTGCTGTACTGGCTACAATGTATGGGCTGCAGGGAGGACCTATCAGGAGCCCATACTCTATAGACATCACTACTGTACTGGCTACAATGTATGGGCACAGGGAGGACCTACCAGGAGCCCATACGCTATAGACATCACTACTGTACAGGCTACAACGTATAGGCTGCAGGGAGGACCTACCAGGAGCCCATACGCTATAGACATCACTACTGTACTGGCTACAATGTATGGGCTGCAGGGAGGATCTATCAGGAGCCCATACGCTATAGACATCACTACTGTACTGGCTACAATGTATGGGCTGCAGGGAGGATCTACCAGGAGCCCATACTCTATAGACATCACTACTGTACTGGCTACAATGTATGGGCCGCAGGTAGGATCTACCAGGAGCCCATACGCTATAGACATCACTACTGTACTGGCTACAATGTATGGGCCGCAGGGAGGATCTACCAGGAGCCCATACGCTATAGACCTCACTACTGTACTGGCTACAATGTATGGGCCGCAGGGAGGATCTACCAGGAGCCCATACGCTATAGACATCACTACTGTACTGGCTACAATGTATGGGCCGCAGGGAGGACCTACCAGGAGCCCATACGCTATAGACATCACTGCTGTACTGGCTACAATGTATGGGCTGCAGGGAGGACCTATCAGGAGCCCATACTCTATAGACATCACTACTGTACTGGCTACAATGTATGGGCACAGGGAGGACCTACCAGGAGCCCATACGCTATAGACATCACTACTGTACAGGCTACAATGTATGAGCTGCAGGGAGGACCTACCAGGAGCCCATACGCTATAGACATCACTACTGTACAGGCTACAATGTATGAGCTGCAGGGAGGACCTACCAGGAGCCCATACGCTATAGACATCACTACTGTACTGGCTACAATGTATGGGCCGCAGGGAGGACCTATCAGGAGCCCATACGCTATAGACATCACTACTGTACTGGCTACAATGTATGGGCCGCAGGGAGGACCTACCAGGAGCCCATACGCTATAGACATCACTACTGTACTGGCTACAATGTATGGGCCGCAGGGAGGACCTACCAGGAGCCCATACGCTATAGACATCACTACTGTACTGGCTACAATGTATGGGCCGCAGGGAGGACCTACCAGGAGCCCATACACTATAGACATCACTGCTGTACTGGCTACAATGTATGGGCTGCAGGGAGGACCTATCAGGAGCCCATACGCTATAGACATCACTACTGTACTGGCTACAATGTATGGGCCTCAGGGAGGACCTACCAGGAGCCCATACGCTATAGACATCACTACAGTACTGGCTACAATGTATGGGCCGCAGGGAGGACCTACCAGGAGCCCATACGCTATAGACATCACTACTGTACTGGCTACAATGTATGGGCTGCAGGGAGGACCTATCAGGAGCCCATACGCTATAGACATCACTACTGTACTGGCTACAATGTATGGGCTGCAGGGAGGACCTACCAGGAGCCCATACGCTATAGACATCACTACTGTACTGGCTACAATGTATGGGCTGCAGGGAGGACCTACCAGGAGCCCATACGCTATAGACATCACTACTGTACTGGCTACAATGTATGGGCCGCAGGGAGGACCTATCAGGAGCCCATACGCTATAGACATCACTACTGTACTGGCTACAATGTATGGGCTGCAGGGAGGACCTACCAGGAGCCCATACGCTATAGACATCACTACTGTACTGGCTACAATGTATGGGCTGCAGGGAGGACCTATCAGGAGCCCATACGCTATAGACATCACTACTGTACTGGCTACAATGTATGTGCTGCAGGGAGGACCTACCAGGAGCCCATACGCTATAGACATCACTACTGTACTGGCTACAATGTATGGGCTGCAGGGAGGACCTATCAGGAGCCCATACGCTATAGACATCACTACTGTACTGGCTACAATGTATGGGCTGCAGGGAGGACCTACCAGGAGCCCATACGCTATAGACATCACTACTGTACTGGCTACAATGTATGGGCCGCAGGGAGGACCTACCAGGAGCCCATACACTATAGACATCACTACTGTACTGGCTACAATGTATGGGCCGCAGGGAGGACCTACCAGGAGCCCATACGCTATAGACATCACTACTGTACTGGCTACAATGTATGGGCTGCAGGGAGGACCTATCAGGAGCCCATACGCTATAGACATCACTACTGTACTGGCTACAATGTATGGGCTGCAGGGAGGACCTACCAGGAGCCCATACGCTATAGACATCACTACTGTACTGGCTACAATGTATGGGCTGCAGGGAGGACCTACCAGGAGCCCATACGCTATAGACATCACTACTGTACTGGCTACAATGTATGGGCCGCAGGGAGGACCTACCAGGAGCCCATACGCTATAGACATCACTACTGTACTGGCTACAATGTATGGGCTGCAGGGAGGACCTACCAGGAGCCCATACGCTATAGACATCACTACTGTACTGGCTACAATGTATGGGCTGCAGGGAGGACCTACCAGGAGCCCATACGCTATAGACATCACTACTGTACTGGCTACAATGTATGGGCTGCAGGGAGGACCTACCAGGAGCCCATACGCTATAGACATCACTACTGTACTGGCTACAATGTATGGGCTGCAGGGAGGATCTACCAGGAGCCCATACTCTATAGACATCACTACTGTACTGGCTACAATGTATGGGCCGCAGGGAGGACCTACCAGGAGCCCATACGCTATAGACATCACTACTGTACTGGCTACAATGTATGGGCCGCAGGGAGGACCTACCAGGAGCCCATACGCTATAGACATCACTACTGTACTGGCTACAATGTATGGGCCGCAGGGAGGACCTACCAGGAGCCCATACGCTATAGACATCACTACTGTACTGGCTACAATGTATGGGCTGCAGGGAGGACCTACCAGGAGCCCATACGCTATAGACATCACTACTGTACTGGCTACAATGTATGGGCTGCAGGGAGGACCTACCAGGAGCCCATACGCTATAGACATCACTACTGTACTGGCTACAATGTATGGGCTGCAGGGAGGACCTACCAGGAGCCCATACGCTATAGACATCACTACTGTACTGGCTACAATGTATGGGCCGCAGGGAGGACCTACCAGGAGCCCATACGCTATAGACATCACTACTGTACTGGCTACAATGTATGGGCTGCAGGGAGGACCTACCAGGAGCCCATACGCTATAGACATCACTACTGTACTGGCTACAATGTATGGGCCGCAGGGAGGACCTACCAGGAGCCCATACGCTATAGACATCACTACTGTACTGGCTAAAATGTATGGGCCGCAGGGAGGACCTACCAGGAGCCCATACGCTATAGACATCACTACTGTACTGGCTACAATGTATGGGCTGCAGGGAGGACCTACCAGGAGCCCATACGCTATAGACATCACTACTGTACTGGCTACAATGTATGGGCCGCAGGGAGGACCTACCAGGAGCCCATACGCTATAGACATCACTACTGTACTGGCTACAATGTATGGGCTGCAGGGAGGACCTATCAGGAGCCCATACGCTATAGACATCACTCCTGTACTGGCTACAATGTATGGGCTGCAGGGAGGACCTATCAGGAGCCCATACGCTATAGACATCACTACTGTACTGGCTACAATGTATGGGCTGCAGGGAGGACCTACCAGGAGCCCATACGCTATAGACATCACTACTGTACTGGCTACAATGTATGGGCTGCAGGGAGGACCTATCAGGAGCCCATACGCTATAGACATCACTACTGTACTGGCTACAATGTATGGGCTGCAGGGAGGACCTACCAGGAGCCCATACGCTATAGACATCACTACTGTACTGGCTACAATGTATGGGCTGCAGGGAGGACCTACCAGGAGCCCATACGCTATAGACATCACTACTGTACTGGCTACAATGTATGGGCCGCAGGGAGGACCTACCAGGAGCCCATACGCTATAGACATCACTACTGTACTGGCTACAATGTATGGGTTGCAGGGAGGATCTACCAGGAGCCCATACGCTATAGACATCACTACTGTACTGGCTACAACGTATAGGCTGCAGGGAGGACCTACCAGGAGCCCATACGCTATAGACATCACTACTGTACTGGCTACAATGTATGGGCTGCAGGGAGGATCTATCAGGAGCCCATACGCTATAGACATCACTACTGTACTGGCTACAATGTATGGGCTGCAGGGAGGATCTACCAGGAGCCCATACTCTATAGACATCACTACTGTACTGGCTACAATGTATGGGCCGCAGGGAGGATCTACCAGGAGCCCATACGCTATAGACATCACTACTGTACTGGCTACAATGTATGGGCCGCAGGGAGGATCTACCAGGAGCCCATACGCTATAGACCTCACTACTGTACTGGCTACAATGTATGGGCCGCAGGGAGGATCTACCAGGAGCCCATACGCTATAGACATCACTACTGTACTGGCTACAATGTATGGGCTGCAGGGAGGATCTACCAGGAGCCCATACTCTATAGACATCACTACTGTACTGGCTACAATGTATGGGCACAGGGAGGACCTACCAGGAGCCCATACGCTATAGACATCACTACTGTACAGGCTACAATGTATGGGTTGCAGGGAGGATCTACCAGGAGCCCATACGCTATAGACATCACTACTGTACTGGCTACAACGTATAGGCTGCAGGGAGGACCTACCAGGAGCCCATACGCTATAGACATCACTACTGTACTGGCTACAATGTATGGGCTGCAGGGAGGATCTATCAGGAGCCCATACGCTATAGACATCACTACTGTACTGGCTACAATGTATGGGCTGCAGGGAGGATCTACCAGGAGCCCATACTCTATAGACATCACTACTGTACTGGCTACAATGTATGGGCCGCAAGTAGGATCTACCAGGAGCCCATACGCTATAGACATCACTACTGTACTGGCTACAATGTATGGGCCGCAGGGAGGATCTACCAGGAGCCCATACGCTATAGACCTCACTACTGTACTGGCTACAATGTATGGGCCGCAGGGAGGATCTACCAGGAGCCCATACGCTATAGACATCACTACTGTACTGGCTACAATGTATGGGCCGCAGGGAGGACCTACCAGGAGCCCATACGCTATAGACATCACTGCTGTACTGGCTACAATGTATGGGCTGCAGGGAGGACCTATCAGGAGCCCATACTCTATAGACATCACTACTGTACTGGCTACAATGTATGGGCACAGGGAGGACCTACCAGGAGCCCATACGCTATAGACATCACTACTGTACAGGCTACAATGTATGAGCTGCAGGGAGGACCTACCAGGAGCCCATACGCTATAGACATCACTACTGTACAGGCTACAATGTATGAGCTGCAGGGAGGACCTACCAGGAGCCCATACGCTATAGACATCACTACTGTACTGGCTACAATGTATGGGCCGCAGGGAGGACCTATCAGGAGCCCATACGCTATAGACATCACTACTGTACTGGCTACAATGTATGGGCCGCAGGGAGGACCTACCAGGAGCCCATACGCTATAGACATCACTACTGTACTGGCTACAATGTATGGGCCGCAGGGAGGACCTATCAGGAGCCCATACGCTATAGACATCACTACTGTACTGGCTACAATGTATGGGCCGCAGGGAGGACCTACCAGGAGCCCATACGCTATAGACATCACTACTGTACTGGCTACAATGTATGGGCCGCAGGGAGGACCTACCAGGAGCCCATACGCTATAGACATCACTACTGTACTGGCTACAATGTATGGGCTGCAGGGAGGACCTATCAGGAGCCCATACGCTATAGACATCACTACTGTACTGGCTACAATGTATGGGCCGCAGGGAGGACCTACCAGGAGCCCATACACTATAGACATCACTGCTGTACTGGCTACAATGTATGGGCTGCAGGGAGGACCTATCAGGAGCCCATACGCTATAGACATCACTACTGTACTGGCTACAATGTATGGGCCTCAGGGAGGACCTACCAGGAGCCCATACGCTATAGACATCACTACTGTACTGGCTACAATGTATGGGCCGCAGGGAGGACCTACCAGGAGCCCATACGCTATAGACATCACTACTGTACTGGCTACAATGTATGGGCTGCAGGGAGGACCTATCAGGAGCCCATACGCTATAGACATCACTACTGTACTGGCTACAATGTATGGGCTGCAGGGAGGACCTACCAGGAGCCCATACGCTATAGACATCACTACTGTACTGGCTACAATGTATGGGCTGCAGGGAGGACCTACCAGGAGCCCATACGCTATAGACATCACTACTGTACTGGCTACAATGTATGGGCCGCAGGGAGGACCTATCAGGAGCCCATACGCTATAGACATCACTACTGTACTGGCTACAATGTATGGGCCGCAGGGAGGACCTACCAGGAGCCCATACGCTATAGACATCACTACTGTACTGGCTACAATGTATGGGCCGCAGGGAGGACCTACCAGGAGCCCATACGCTATAGACATCACTACTGTACTGGCTACAATGTATGGGCTGCAGGGAGGACCTACCAGGAGCCCATACGCTATAGACATCACTACTGTACTGGCTACAATGTATGGGCCGCAGGGAGGACCTACCAGGAGCCCATACGCTATAGACATCACTACTGTACTGGCTACAATGTATGGGCCGCAGGGAGGACCTACCAGGAGCCCATACGCTATAGACATCACTACTGTACTGGCTACAATGTATGGGCCGCAGGGAGGACCTACCAGGAGCCCATACGCTATAGACATCACTACTGTACTGGCTACAATGTATGGGCTGCAGGGAGGACCTACCAGGAGCCCATACGCTATAGACATCACTACTGTACTGGCTACAATGTATGGGCTGCAGGGAGGACCTATCAGGAGCCCATACGCTATAGACATCACTACTGTACTGGCTACAATGTATGGGCTGCAGGGAGGACCTACCAGGAGCCCATACGCTATAGACATCACTACTGTACTGGCTACAATGTATGGGCTGCAGGGAGGACCTACCAGGAGCCCATACGCTATAGACATCACTACTGTACTGGCTACAATGTATGGGCCGCAGGGAGGACCTACCAGGAGCCCATACGCTATAGACATCACTACTGTACTGGCTACAATGTATGGGCTGCAGGGAGGACCTACCAGGAGCCCATACGCTATAGACATCACTACTGTACTGGCTACAATGTATGGGCTGCAGGGAGGACCTACCAGGAGCCCATACGCTATAGACATCACTACTGTACTGGCTACAATGTATGGGCTGCAGGGAGGATCTACCAGGAGCCCATACTCTATAGACATCACTACTGTACTGGCTACAATGTATGGGCCGCAGGGAGGACCTACCAGGAGCCCATACGCTATAGACATCACTACTGTACTGGCTACAATGTATGGGCTGAAGGGAGGACCTATCAGGAGCCCATACGCTATAGACATCACTACTGTACTGGCTACAATGTATGGGCTGCAGGGAGGACCTACCAGGAGCCCATACGCTATAGACATCACTACTGTACAGGCTACAATGTATGGGCTGCAGGGAGGACCTACCAGGAGCCCATACGCTATAGATCTCACTACTGTACTGGCTACAATGTATGGGCTGCAGGGAGGATCTACCAGGAGCCCATACGCTATAGACATCACTACTGTACTGGCTACAATGTATGGGCTGCAGGGAGGACCTACCAGGAGCCCATACGCTATAGACATCACTACTGTACTGGCTACAATGTATGGGCTGCAGGGAGGACCTACCAGGAGCCCATACGCTATAGATCTCACTACTGTACTGGCTACAATGTATGGGCTGCAGGGAGGATCTACCAGGAGCCCATACGCTATAGACATCACTGCTGTACTGGCTACAATGTATGGGCTGCAGGGAGGATCTACCAGGAGCCCATACGCTATAGACATCAATACTGTACTGGCTACAATGTATGGGCAGCAGGGAGGACCTACCAGGAGCCCATACGCTATAGACATCACTACTGTACTGGCTACAATGTATGGGCTGCAGGGAGGACCTACCAGGAGCCCATACGCTATAGACATCACTACTGTACTGGCTACAATGTATGGGCTGTAGGGAGGATCTACCAGGAGCCCATACTCTATAGACATCACTGCTGTACTGGCTACAATGTATGGGCTGCAGGGAGGACCTACCAGGAGCCCATACGCTATAGACATCACTACTGTAGTGGCTACAATGTATGGGCCGCAGGGAGGATCTACCAGGAGCCCATACGCTATAGACATCACTACTGTAGTGGCTACAATGTATGGGCCGCAGGGAGGATCTACCAGGAGCCCATACGCTATAGACATCACTACTGTAGTGGCTACAATGTATGGGCTGCAGGGAGGACCTACCAGGAGCCCATACGCTATAGACATCACTACTGTACTGGCTACAATGTATGGGCCGCAGGGAGGATCTACCAGGAGCCCATACGCTATAGACATCACTACTGTACTGGCTACAATGTATGGGCTGCAGGGAGGACCTATCAGGAGCCCATACGCTATAGACATCACTACTGTAGTGGCTACAATGTATGGGCCGCAGGGAGGACCTACCAGGAGACCATACGCTATAGATCTCACTACTGTACTTGGCTACAATGTATGGGTTGCAGGGAGGACCTACCAGGAGCCCATACGCTATAGATCTCACTACTGTACTGGTACAATGTATGGGCTGCAGGGAGGACCTACCAGGAGCCCATACGCTATAGATCTCACTACCGTACTGGCTACAATGTATGGGCCGCAGGGAGGACCTATCAGGAGCCCATACGCTATAGACATCACTACTGTACTGGCTACAATGTATGGGCTGCAGGGAGGACCTACCAGGAGCCCATACTCTATAGACATCACTGCTGTACTGGCTACAATGTATGGGCTGCAGGGAAGACCTACCAGGAGCCCATACGCTATAGATCTCACTACTGTACTGGCTACAATGTATGGGCTGCAGGGAGGATCTATCAGGAGCCCATAAGCTATTGACATCACTACTGTACTGGCTACAATGTATGGGCTGCAGGGAGGACCTACCAGGAGCCCATACGCTATAGATCTCACTACTGTACTGGCTACAATGTATGGGCCGCAGGGAGGATCTACCAGGAGCCCATACGCTATAGACATCACTACTGTAGTGGCTACAATGTATGGGCTGCAGGGAGGATCTACCAGGAGCCCATACGCTATAGACATCACTACTGTAGTGGCTACAATGTATGGGCTGCAGGGAGGACCTACCAGGAGCCCATACGCTATAGACATCACTACTGTACAGGCTACAAAGTATGGGCTGCAGGGAGGACCTACCAGGAGCCCATACGCTATAGATCTCACTACTGTACTGGCTACAATGTATGGGCTGCAGGGAGGATCTACCAGGAGCCCATACGCTATAGACATCACTACTGTACTGGCTACAATGTATGGGCTGCAGGGAGGACCTACCAGGAGCCCATACGCTATAGACATCACTACTGTACTGGCTACAATGTATGGGCTGCAGGGAGGACCTACCAGGAGCCCATACGCTATAGATCTCACTACTGTACTGGCTACAATGTATGGGCTGCAGGGAGGATCTACCAGGAGCCCATACGCTATAGACATCACTGCTGTACTGGCTACAATGTATGGGCTGCAGGGAGGATCTACCAGGAGCCCATACGCTATAGACATCAATACTGTACTGGCTACAATGTATGGGCAGCAGGGAGGACCTACCAGGAGCCCATACGCTATAGACATCACTACTGTACTGGCTACAATGTATAGGCTGCAGGGAGGACCTACCAGGAGCCCATACGCTATAGACATCACTACTGTACTGGCTACAATGTATAGGCTGCAGGGAGGACCTACCAGGAGCCCATACGCTATAGACATCATTACTGTAGTGGCTACAATGTATGAGCTGCAGGGAGGACCTACCAGGAGCCCATACGCTATAGACATCACTGCTGTACTGGCTACAATGTATGGGCCGCAGGGAGGACCTACCAGGAGCCCATACTCTATAGACATCACTACCGTACTGGCTACAATGTATGGGCCGCAGGGAGGACCTACCAGGAGCCCATACGCTATAGACATCACTACTGTACTGGCTACAATGTATGGGCCGCAGGGAGGACCTATCAGGAGCCCATACGCTATAGACATCATTACTGTACTGGCTACAATGTATGGGCTGCAGGGAGGATCTATCAGGAGCCCATACGCTATAGACATCACTACTGTACTGGCTACAATGTATGGGCCGCAGGGAGGATCTACCAGGAGCCCATACGCTATAGACATCACTACTGTAGTGGCTACAATGTATGGGCTGCAGGGAGGATCTACCAGGAGCCCATACGCTATAGACATCACTACTGTAGTGGCTACAATGTATGGGCTGCAGGGAGGATCTACCAGGAGCCCATACGCTATAGATCTTACTACTGTACTGGCTACAATGTATGGGCCGCAGGGAGGATCTACCAGGAGCCCATACGCTATAGACATCACTACTGTAGTGGCTACAATGTATGGGCTGCAGGGAGGATCTACCAGGAGCCCATACGCTATAGACATCACTACTGTAGTGGCTACAATGTATGGGCTGCAGGGAGGACCTACCAGGAGCCCATACGCTATAGATCTCACTACTGTACTGGCTACAATGTATGGGCTGCAGGGAGGATCTACCAGGAGCCCATACGCTATAGACATCACTGCTGTACTGGCTACAATGTATGGGCTGCAGGGAGGATCTACCAGGAGCCCATACACTATAGACATCAATACTGTACTGGCTACAATGTATGGGCAGCAGGGAGGACCTACCAGGAGCCCATACGCTATAGACATCACTACTGTACTGGCTACAATGTATGGGCTGCAGGGAGGACCTATCAGGAGCCCATACGCTATAGACATCACTACTGTACTGGCTACAATGTATGGGCTGTAGGGAGGATCTACCAGGAGCCCATACGCTATAGACATCACTGCTGTACTGGCTACAATGTATGGGCTGCAGGGAGGACCTACCAGGAGCCCATACGCTATAGACATCACTACTGTAGTGGCTACAATGTATGGGCCGCAGGGAGGATCTACCAGGAGCCCATACGCTATAGACATCACTACTGTAGTGGCTACAATGTATGGGCCGCAGGGAGGATCTACCAGGAGCCCATACGCTATAGACATCACTACTGTAGTGGCTACAATGTATGGGCTGCAGGGAGGACCTACCAGGAGCCCATACGCTATAGACATCACTACTGTACTGGCTACAATGTATGGGCAGCAGGGAGGATCTACCAGGAGCCCATACGCTATAGACATCACTACTGTACTGGCTACAATGTATGGGCTGCAGGGAGGACCTATCAGGAGCCCATACGCTATAGACATCACTACTGTAGTGGCTACAATGTATGGGCCGCAGGGAGGACCTACCAGGAGACCATACGCTATAGATCTCACTACTGTACTTGGCTACAATGTATGGGTTGCAGGGAGGACCTACCAGGAGCCCATATGCTATAGATCTCACTACTGTACTGGTACAATGTATGGGCTGCAGGGAGGACCTACCAGGAGCCCATACGCTATAGATCTCACTACCGTACTGGCTACAATGTATGGGCCGCAGGGAGGACCTACCAGGAGCCCATACACTATAGACATCACTACTGTACTGGCTACAATGTATGAGCTGCAGGTAGGACCTACCAGGAACCCATACGCTATAGATCTCACTACCGTACTGGCTACAATGTATGGGCCGCAGGGAGGACCTATCAGGAGCCCATACGCTATAGACATCACTACTGTACTGGCTACAATGTATGGGCCGCAGGGAGGACCTATCAGGAGCCCATACGCTATAGACATCACTGCTGTACTGGCTACAATGTATGGGCCGCAGGGAGGACCTACCAGGAGCCCATACGCTATAGATCTCACTATCGTACTGGCTACAATGTATGGGCTGCAGGGAGGACCTACCAGGAGTCCATACGCTATAGATATCACTACTGTAGTGGCTACAATGTATGGGCTGCAGGGAGGACCTACCAGAAGCCCATACGCTATAGACATCACTACTGTACTGGCTACAATGTATGGGCAGCAGGGAGGACCTACCAGGAGCCCATACACTATAGACATCACTGCTGTACTGGCTACAATGTATGGGCTGCAGGGAGGACCTACCACGAGCCCATACGCTATAGACATCACTACTGTAGTGGCTACAATGTATGGGCCTCAGGGAGGACCTACCAGGAGCCCATACGCTATAGACATCACTATTGTACTGGCTACAATGTATGGGCTGCAAGGAGGATCTACCAGGAGCCCATACGCTATAGACATCACTACTGTACTGGCTACAATGTATGGGCAGCAGGGAGGACCTACCAGGAGCCCATACACTATAGACATCACTGCTGTACTGGCTACAATGTATGGGCTGCAGGGAGGACCTACCACGAGCCCATACGCTATAGACATCACTACTGTAGTGGCTACAATGTATGGGCCTCAGGGAGGACCTACCAGGAGCCCATACGCTATAGACATCACTATTGTACTGGCTACAATGTATGGGCTGCAAGGAGGATCTACCAGGAGCCCATACGCTATAGACATCACTACTGTACTGGCTACAATGTATAGGCTGCAGGGAGGACCTACCAGGAGCCCATACGCTATAGACATCACTACTGTAGTGGCTACAATGTATGAGCTGCAGGGAGGACCTACCAGGAGCCCATACGCTATAGACATCACTGCTGTACTGGCTACAATGTATGGGCCGTAGGGAGAACCTACCAGGAGCCCATACTCTATAGACATCACTACTGTACTGGCTACAATGTATGGGCTGCAGGGAGGATCTACCAGGAGCCCATACGCTATAGACATCACTACTGTAGTGGCTACAATGTATGGGCTGCAGGGAGGATCTACCAGGAGCCCATACGCTATAGACATCACTACTGTACTAGCTACAATGTATGGGCCGCAGGGAGGACCTATCAGGAGCCCATACTCTATAGACATCTCTACCGTACAGGCTACAATGTATGGGCTGCAGGGAGGACCTACCAGGAGCCCATACGCTATAGACATCACTACTGTAATGGCTACAATGTATGGGCTGCAGGGAGGACCTACTAGGAGCCCATACGCTATAGACATCACTACTGTACTGGCTACAATGTATGGGCTGCAGTGAGGACCTACCAGGAGCCCATACGCTATAGACATCACTACTGCACTGGCTACAATGTATGGGCTGCAGGGAGGACCTACCAGGAGCCCATACGCTATAGACATCACTGCTGTACTGGCAACAATGTATGGGCCCTAGGGAGGACCTACCAGGAGCCCATACGCTATAGACATCACTACTGTACTGGCTACAATGTATGGGCTGCAGGGAGGACCTACCAGGAGCCCATACGCTATAGATATCACTACTGTAGTGGCTACAATGTATGGGCTGCAGGGAGGACCTACCAGAAGCCCATACGCTATAGACATCACTACTGTACTGGCTACAATGTATGGGCAGCAGGGAGGACCTACCAGGAGCCCATACACTATAGACATCACTGCTGTACTGGCTACAATGTATGGGCTGCAGGGAGGACCTACCAGGAGCCCATACGCTATAGACATCACTACTGTAGTGGCTACAATGTATGGGCCTCAGGGAGGACCTACCAGGAGCCCATACGCTATAGACATCACTACTGTACTGGCTACAATGTATGGGCTGCAGGGAGGATCTACCAGGAGCCCATACGCTATAGACATCACTACTGTACTGGCTACAATGTATAGGCTGCAGGGAGGACCTACCAGGAGCCCATACGCTATAGACATCACTACTGTAGTGGCTACAATGTATGAGCTGCAGGGAGGACCTACCAGGAGCCCATACGCTATAGACATCACTGCTGTACTGGCTACAATGTATGGGCCGCAGGGAGGATCTACCAGGAGCCCATACGCTATAGACATCACTACTGTACTGGCTACAATGTATGGGCTGCAGGGAGGACCTACCAGGAGCCCATACGCTATAGACATCACTGCTGTACTGGCTACAATGTATGGGCCGCAGGGAGGACCTATCAGGAGCCCATACTCTATAGACATCACTACCGTACTGGCTACAATGTATGGGCTGCAGGGAGGACCTACCAGGAGCCCATACTCTATAGACATCACTACCGTACTGGCTACAATGTATGGGCTGCAGGGAGGACCTACCAGGAGCCCATACGCTATAGACATCACTGCTGTACTGGCTACAATGTATGGGCCGCAGGGAGGACCTATCAGGAGCCCATACTCTATAGACATCACTACTGTACTGGCTACAATGTATGGGCTGCAGGGAGGACCTACCAGGAGCCCATACGCTATAGACATCACTGCTGTACTGGCTACCATGTATGGGCCGCAGGGAGGACCTATCAGGAGCCCATACGCTATAGACATCACTACTGTACTGGCTACAATGTATGGGCTGCAGGGAGGATCTACCAGGAGCCCATACGCTATAGACATCACTACTGTACTGGCTGCAGGGAGGATCTACCAGGAGCCCATACGCTATAGACATCACTACTGTACTGGCTACAATGTATGGGCCGCAGGGAGGATCTACCAGGAGCCCATACGCTATAGACATCACTACTGTACTGGCTACAATGTATGGGCCGCAGGGAGGACCTACCAGGAGCCCATACGCTATAGATCTCACTACTGTACTGGCTACAATGTATGGGCTGCAGGGAGGACCTACCAGGAGCCCATACGCTATAGACATCACTACTGTACTGGCTACAATGTATGGGCTGCAGGGAGGACCTATCAGGAGCCCATACGCTATAGACATCACTACTGTACTGGCTACAATGTATGGGCCGCAGGGAGGATCTACCAGGAGCCCATACGCTATAGACATCACTACCGTACTGGCTACAATGTATGGGCTGCAGGGAGGACCTACCAGGAGCCCATACGCTATAGACATCACTACTGTAGTGGCTACAATGTATGGGCTGCAGGGAGGACCTACCAGGAGCCCATACGCTATAGACATCACTGCTGTACTGGCTACAATGTATGGGCCGCAGGGAGGACCTACCAGGAGCCCATACGCTATAGACATCACTACTGTACTGGCTACAATGTATGGGCTGCAGGGAGGACCTATCAGGAGCCCATACGCTATAGACATCACTACTGTACTGGCTACAATGTATGGGCTGCAGGGAGAACCTACCAGGAGCCCATACGCTATAGACATCACTGCTGTACTGGCTACACAATGTATGGGCTGCAGGGAGGATCTACCAGGAGCCCATACGCTATAGACATCACTACTGTAGTGGCTACAATGTATGGGCTGCAGGGAGGACCTACCAGGAGCCCATACGCTATAGACATCACTGCTGTACTGGCTACAATGTATGGGCTGCAGGGAGGACCTACCAGGAGCCCATACGCTATAGACATCACTACTGTACTGGCTACAATGTATGGGCCGCAGTGAGGACCTACCAGGAGCCCATACGCTATAGACATCACTACTGTACTGGCTACAACGTATAGGCTGCAGGGAGGATCTACCAGGAGCCCATACGCTATAGACATCACTACTGTACTGGCTACAATGTATGGGCTGCAGGGAGGACCTACCAGGAGCCCATACGCTATAGACATCACTACTGTACTAGCTACAATGTATGGGCTGCAGGTAGGACCTATCAGGAGCCCATACGCTATAGACATCACTGCTGTACTGGCTACAATGTATGGGCTGCAGGGAGGATCTACCAGGAGCCCATACGCTATAGACATCACTACTGTACTGGCTACAATGTATGGGCTGCAGGTAGGACCTACAAGGAGCCCATACGCTATAGACATCACTACTGTAATGGCTCCAATGTATGGGCTGCAGGGAGGATCTTCCAGGAGCCCATACGCTATAGACATCACTGCTGTACTGGCTACAATGTATGGGCTGCAGGGAGGACCTACCAGGAGCCCATACGCTATAGACATCACTACTGTACTAGCTACAATGTATGGGCTGCAGGTAGGACCTATCAGGAGCCCATACGCTATAGACATCACTGCTGTACTGGCTACAATGTATGGGCTGCAGGGAGGATCTACCAGGAGCCCATACGCTATAGACATCACTACTGTACTGGCTACAATGTATGGGCTGCAGGTAGGACCTACAAGGAGCCCATACGCTATAGACATCACTACTGTAATGGCTCCAATGTATGGGCTGCAGGGAGGACCTACCAGGAGCCCATACGCTATAGACATCACTACTGTAATGGCTCCAATGTATGGGCTGCAGGGAGGATCTTCCAGGAGCCCATACGCTATAGACATCACTGCTGTACTGGCTACAATGTATGGGCTGCAGGGAGGATCTACCAGGAGCCCATACGCTATAGACATCACTGCTGTACTGGCTACAATGTATGGGCTGCAGCGAGGATCTACCAGGAGCCCATATGCTATAGACATCACTGCTGTACTGGCTACAATGTATGGGCCGCAGGGAGGATCTACCAGGAGCCCATACGCTATAGACATCACTGCTGTACTGGCTACAATGTATGGGCCGCAGGGAGGATCTACCAGGAGCTCATACGCTATAGACATCACTACTGTAGTGGCTACAATGTATGGGCTGCAGGGAGGATCTACCAGGAGCCCATACGCTATAGACATCACTACTGTACTGGCTACAATGTATGGGCTGCAGGGAGGACCTACCAGGAGCCCATACGCTATAGACATCACTACTGTACAGGCTACAATGTATGGGCTGCAGGGAGGACCTACCAGGAGCCCATACGCTATAGACATCACTACTGTACTGGCTACAATGTATGGGCTGCAGGGAGGACCTACCAGGAGCCCATACGCTATAGATCTCACTACTGTACTGGCTACAATGTATGGGCTGCAGGGAGGATCTACCAGGAGCCCATACGCTATAGACATCACTGCTGTACTGGCTACAATGTATGGGCTGCAGGGAGGATCTACCAGGAGCCCATACGCTATAGACATCAATACTGTACTGGCTACAATGTATGGGCAGCAGGGAGGACCTACCAGGAGCCCATACGCTATAGACATCACTACTGTACTGGCTACAATGTATGGGCTGCAGGGAGGACCTACCAGGAGCCCATACGCTATAGACATCACTACTGTACTGGCTACAATGTATGGGCTGTAGGGAGGATCTACCAGGAGCCCATACGCTATAGACATCACTGCTGTACTGGCTACAATGTATGGGCTGCAGGGAGGACCTACCAGGAGCCCATACGCTATAGACATCACTACTGTAGTGGCTACAATGTATGGGCCGCAGGGAGGATCTACCAGGAGCCCATACGCTATAGACATCACTACTGTAGTGGCTACAATGTATGGGCCGCAGGGAGGATCTACCAGGAGCCCATACGCTATAGACATCACTACTGTAGTGGCTACAATGTATGGGCTGCAGGGAGGACCTACCAGGAGCCCATACGCTATAGACATCACTACTGTACTGGCTACAATGTATGGGCCGCAGGGAGGATCTACCAGGAGCCCATACGCTATAGACATCACTACTGTACTGGCTACAATGTATGGGCTGCAGGGAGGACCTATCAGGAGCCCATACGCTATAGACATCACTACTGTAGTGGCTACAATGTATGGGCCGCAGGGAGGACCTACCAGGAGACCATACGCTATAGATCTCACTACTGTACTTGGCTACAATGTATGGGTTGCAGGGAGGACCTACCAGGAGCCCATACGCTATAGATCTCACTACTGTACTGGTACAATGTATGGGCTGCAGGGAGGACCTACCAGGAGCCCATACGCTATAGATCTCACTACCGTACTGGCTACAATGTATGGGCCGCAGGGAGGACCTATCAGGAGCCCATACGCTATAGACATCACTACTGTACTGGCTACAATGTATGGGCCGCAGGGAGGACCTACCAGGAGCCCATACACTATAGACATCACTACTGTACTGGCTACAATGTATGAGCTGCAGGTAGGACCTACCAGGAACCCATACGCTATAGATCTCACTACCGTACTGGCTACAATGTATGGGCCGCAGGGAGGACCTATCAGGAGCCCATACGCTATAGACATCACTACTGTACTGGCTACAATGTATGGGCCGCAGAGAGGACCTACCAGGAGCCCATACGCTATAGACATCACTACTGTACTGGCTACAATGTATGGGCTGCAGGGAGGACCTATCAGGAGCCCATACGCTATAGACATCACTGCTGTACTGGCTACAATGTATGGGCCGCAGGGAGGACCTACCAGGAGCCCATACGCTATAGAGCTCACTACCGTACTGGCTACAATGTATGGGCTGCAGGGAGGACCTACCAGGAGTCCATACGCTATAGATATCACTACTGTAGTGGCTACAATGTATGGGCTGCAGGGAGGACCTACCAGAAGCCCATACGCTATAGACATCACTACTGTACTGGCTACAATGTATGGGCAGCAGGGAGGACCTACCAGGAGCCCATACACTATAGACATCACTGCTGTACTGGCTACAATGTATGGGCTGCAGGGAGGACCTACCACGAGCCCATACGCTATAGACATCACTACTGTAGTGGCTACAATGTATGGGCCTCAGGGAGGACCTACCAGGAGCCCATACGCTATAGACATCACTATTGCACTGGCTACAATGTATGGGCTGCAGGGAGGATCTACCAGGAGCCCATACGCTATAGACATCACTACTGTACTGGCTACAATGTATGGGCTGCAGGGAGAACCTACCAGGAGCCCATACGCTATAGACATCACTACTGTACTGGCTACAATGTATGGGCTGCAGGGAGGATCTATCAGGAGCCCATACGCTATAGACCTCACTACTGTAGTGGCTACAATGTATGGGCTGCAGGGAGGACCTACCAGGAGCCCATACACTATAGACATCACTACTGTACTGGCTACAATGTATGAGCTGCAGGTAGGACCTACCAGGAACCCATACGCTATAGATCTCACTACCGTACTGGCTACAATGTATGGGCCGCAGGGAGGACCTATCAGGAGCCCATACGCTATAGACATCACTACTGTACTGGCTACAATGTATGGGCCGCAGAGAGGACCTACCAGGAGCCCATACGCTATAGACATCACTACTGTACTGGCTACAATGTATGGGCTGCAGGGAGGACCTATCAGGAGCCCATACGCTATAGACATCACTGCTGTACTGGCTACAATGTATGGGCCGCAGGGAGGACCTACCAGGAGCCCATACGCTATAGATCTCACTACCGTACTGGCTACAATGTATGGGCTGCAGGGAGGACCTACCAGAAGTCCATACGCTATAGACATCACTACTGTACTGGCTACAATGTATGGGCAGCAGGGAGGACCTACCAGGAGCCCATACACTATAGACATCACTGCTGTACTGGCTACAATGTATGGGCCGCAGGGAGGATCTACCAGGAGCCCATACGCTATAGACATCACTGCTGTACTGGCTACAATGTATGGGCCGCAGGGAGGACCTATCAGGAGCCCATACTCTATAGACATCACTACCGTACTGGCTAAAATGTATGGGCTGCAGGGAGGACCTATCAGGAGCCCATACTCTATAGACATCACTACTGTACTGGCTACAATGTATGGGCTGCAGGGAGGACCTACCAGGAGCCCATACGCTATAGACATCACTACCGTACTGGCTACAATGTATGGGCTGCAGGGAGGACCTAACAGGAGCCCATACGCTATAGACATCACTGCTGTACTGGCTACCATGTATGGGCCGCAGGGAGGACCTATCAGGAGCCAATACGCTATAGACATCACTACTGTACTGGCTACAATGTATGGGCTGCAGGGAGGATCTACCAGGAGCCCATACGCTATAGACATCACTACTGTACTGGCTGCAGGGAGGATCTACCAGGATCCCATACGCTATAGACATCACTACTGTACTGGCTACAATGTATGGGCCGCAGGGAGGATCTACCAGGAGCCCATACGCTATAGACATCACTACTGTACTGGCTACAATGTATGGGCCGCAGGGAGGACCTACCAGGAGCCCATACGCTATAGATCTCACTACTGTACTGGCTACAATGTATGAGCTGCAGGTAGGACCTACCAGGAACCCATACGCTATAGACATCACTGCTGTACTGACTACAATGTATGGGCAGCAGGGAGGACCTACCAGGAGCCCATACACTATAGACATCACTGCTGTACTGGCTACCATGTATGGGCCGCAGGGAGGACCTATCAGGAGCCCATACGCTATAGACATCACTGCTGTACTGACTACAATGTATGGGCAGCAGGGAGGACCTACCAGGAGCCCATACACTATAGACATCACTGCTGTACTGGCTACAATGTATGGGCTGCAGGGAGGACCTACCACGAGCCCATACGCTATAGACATCACTACTGTACTGGCTACAATGTATGAGCTGCAGGTAGGACCTACCAGGAACCCATACGCTATAGATCTCACTACCGTACTGGCTACAATGTATGGGCCGCAGGGAGGACCTATCAGGAGCCCATACGCTATAGACATCACTACTGTACTGGCTACAATGTATGGGCCGCAGAGAGGACCTACCAGGAGCCCATACGCTATAGACATCACTACTGTACTGGCTACAATGTATGGGCTGCATCGAGGACCTATCAGAAGCCCATACACTATAGACATCACTGCTGTACTGGCTACAATGTATGGGCTGCAGGGAGGACCTACCACGAGCCCATACGCTATAGACATCACTACTGTAGTGGCTACAATGTATGGGCCTCAGGGAGGACCTACCAGGAGCCCATACGCTATAGACATCACTACTGTACTGGCTACAATGTATGGGCTGCAGGGAGGATCTACCAGGAGCCCATACGCTATAGACATCACTACTGTACTGGCTACAATGTATGGGCTGCAGGGAGAACCTACCAGGAGCCCATACGCTATAGACATCACTACTGTACTGGCTACAATGTATGGGCTGCAGGGAGGATCTATCAGGAGCCCATACGCTATAGACCTCACTACTGTAGTGGCTACAATGTATGGGCTGCAGGGAGGACCTACCAGGAGCCCATACACTATAGACATCACTACTGTACTGGCTACAATGTATGAGCTGCAGGTAGGACCTACCAGGAACCCATACGCTATAGATCTCACTACCGTACTGGCTACAATGTATGGGCCGCAGGGAGGACCTATCAGGAGCCCATACGCTATAGACATCACTACTGTACTGGCTACAATGTATGGGCCTCAGAGAGGACCTACCAGGAGCCCATACGCTATAGACATCACTACTGTACTGGCTACAATGTATGGGCTGCAGGGAGGACCTATCAGGAGCCCATACGCTATAGACATCACTGCTGTACTGGCTACAATGTATGGGCCGCAGGGAGGACCTACCAGGAGCCCATACGCTATAGATCTCACTACCGTACTGGCTACAATGTATGGGCTGCAGGGAGGACCTACCAGAAGTCCATACGCTATAGATATCACTACTGTAGTGGCTACAATGTATGGGCTGCAGGGAGGACCTACCAGAAGCCCATACGCTATAGACATCACTACTGTACTGGCTACAATGTATGGGCAGCAGGGAGGACCTACCAGGAGCCCATACACTATAGACATCACTGCTGTACTGGCTACAATGTATGGGCTGCAGGGAGGACCTACCACGAGCCCATACGCTATAGACATCACTACTGTAGTGGCTACAATGTATGGGCCTCAGGGAGGACCTACCAGGAGCCCATACGCTATAGACATCACTATTGCACTGGCTACAATGTATGGGCTGCAGGGAGGATCTACCAGGAGCCCATACGCTATAGACATCACTACTGTACTGGCTACAATGTATGGGCTGCAGGGAGGACCTACCAGGAGCCCATACGCTATAGACATCACTACTGTAGTGGCTACAATGTATGAGCTGCAGGGAGGACCTACCAGGAGCCCATACGCTATAGACATCACTGCTGTCCTGGCTACAATGTATGGGCCGCAGGGAGGATCTACCAGGAGCCCATACGCTATAGACATCACTACTGTACTGGCTACAATGTATGGGCTGCAGGGAGGACCTACCAGGAGCCCATACGCTATAGACATCACTGCTGTACTGGCTACAATGTATGGGCCGCAGGGAGGACCTATCAGGAGCCCATACTCTATAGACATCACTACCGTACTGGCTAAAATGTATGGGCTGCAGGGAGGACCTATCAGGAGCCCATACTCTATAGACATCACTACCGTACTGGCTACAATGTATGGGCTGCAGGGAGGACCTACCAGGAGCCCATACGCTATAGACATCACTGCTGTACTGGCTACAATGTATGGGCCGCAGGGAGGACCTATCAGGAGCCCATACTCTATAGACATCACTACTGTACTGGCTACAATGTATGGGCTGCAGGGAGGACCTACCAGGAGCCCATACTCTATAGACATCACTACCGTACTGGCTACAATGTATGGGCTGCAGGGAGGACCTAACAGGAGCCCATACGCTATAGACATCACTGCTGTACTGGCTACCATGTATGGGCCGCAGGGAGGACCTATCAGGAGCCAATACGCTATAGACATCACTACTGTACTGGCTACAATGTATGGGCTGCAGGGAGGATCTACCAGGAGCCCATACGCTATAGACATCACTACTGTACTGGCTGCAGGGAGGATCTACCAGGATCCCATACGCTATAGACATCACTACTGTACTGGCTACAATGTATGGGCCGCAGGGAGGATCTACCAGGAGCCCATACGCTATAGACATCACTACTGTACTGGCTACAATGTATGGGCCGCAGGGAGGACCTACCAGGAGCCCATACGCTATAGATCTCACTACTGTACTGGCTACAATGTATGGGCTGCAGGGAGGACCTACCAGGAGCCCATACGCTATAGACATCACTACTGTACTGGCTACAATGTATGGGCTGCAGGGAGGACCTATCAGGAGCCCATACGCTATAGACATCACTACTGTACTGGCTACAATGTATGGGCCGCAGGGAGGATCTACCAGGAGCCCATACGCTATAGACATCACTACCGTACTGGCTACAATGTATGGGCTGCAGGGAGGACCTACCAGGAGCCCATACGCTATAGACATCACTACTGTAGTGGCTACAATGTATGGGCTGCAGGGAGGACCTACCAGGAGCCCATACGCTATAGACATCACTGCTGTACTGGCTACAATGTATGGGCCGCAGGGAGGACCTACCAGGAGCCCATACGCTATAGACATCACTACTGTACTGGCTACAATGTATGGGCTGCAGGGAGGACCTATCAGGAGCCCATACGCTATAGACATCACTACTGTACTGGCTACAATGTATGGGCTGCAGGGAGAACCTACCAGGAGCCCATACGCTATAGACATCACTGCTGTACTGGCTACACAATGTATGGGCTGCAGGGAGGATCTACCAGGAGCCCATACGCTATAGACATCACTACTGTAGTGGCTACAATGTATGGGCTGCAGGGAGGACCTACCAGGAGCCCATACGCTATAGACATCAATGCTGTACTGGCTACAATGTATGGGCTGCAGGGAGGACCTACCAGGAGCCCATACGCTATAGACATCACTACTGTACTGGCTACAATGTATGGGCCGCAGGGAGGACCTACCAGGAGCCCATACGCTATAGACATCACTACTGTACTGGCTACAACGTATAGGCTGCAGGGAGGATCTACCAGGAGCCCATACGCTATAGACATCACTACTGTACTGGCTACAATGTATGGGCTGCAGGGAGGACCTACCAGGAGCCCATACGCTATAGACATCACTACTGTACTAGCTACAATGTATGGGCTGCAGGTAGGACCTATCAGGAGCCCATACGCTATAGACATCACTACTGTACTGGCTACAATGTATGGGCTGCAGGGAGGACCTACCAGGAGCCTATACGCTATAGACATCACTACTGTACTGGCTACAATGTATGGGCCGCAGGGAGGACCTACCAGGAGCCCATACGCTATAGACATCACTACTGCAATGGCTCCAATGTATGGGCTGCAGGGAGGATCTACCAGGAACCCATACGCTGTAGACATCACTGCTGTACTGGCTACAATGTATGGGCTGCAGGGAGGACCTACCAGGAGCCCATACGCTATAGACATCACTACTGTACTGGCTACAATGTATGGGCTGCAGGGAGGACCTACCAGGAGCCCATACGCTATAGACATCACTACTGTACTGGCTACAATGTATGGGCTGCAGGGAGGACCTACCAGGAGCCCATACGCTATAGACATCACTACTGTACTGGCTACAATGTATGGGCTGCAGGGAGAACCTACCAGGAGCCCATACGCTATAGACATCACTGCTGTACTGGCTACACAATGTATGGGCTGCAGGGAGGATCTACCAGGAGCCCATACGCTATAGACATCACTACTGTAGTGGCTACAATGTATGGGCTGCAGGGAGGACCTACCAGGAGCCCATACGCTATAGACATCACTGCTGTACTGGCTACAATGTATGGGCTGCAGGGAGGACCTACCACAAGCCCATACGCTATAGACATCACTACTGTACTGGCTACAATGTATGGGCCGCAGGGAGGATCTACCAGGAGCCCATACGCTATAGACATCACTATTGTACTGGCTACAATGTATGGGCTGCAGGAAGGACCTACCAGGAGCCCATACGCTATAGACATCACTACTGTACTGGCTACAATGTATGGGCTGCAGGGAGGACCTACCAGGAGCCCATACGCTATAGACATCACTACTGTACTGGCTACAATGTATGGGCCGCAGGGAGGACCTACCAGGAGTCCATACGCTATAGACATCACTACTGTAATGGCTCCAATGTATGGGCTGCAGGGAGGATCTACCAGGAACCCATACGCTATAGACATCACTGCTGTACTGGCTACAATGTATGGGCTGCAGGGAGGACCTACCAGGAGCCCATACGCTATAGACATCACTACTGTACTGGCTACAATGTATGGGCTGCAGGGAGGACCTACCAGGAGCCCATACGCTATAGACATCACTACTGTACTGGCTACAATGTATGGGCTGCAGGGAGGACCTACCAGGAGCCCATACGCTATAGACATCACTACTGTACTGGCTACAATGTATGGGCTGCAGGGAGGACCTACCAGGAGCCCATACGCTATAGACATCACTGCTGTACTGGCTACACAATGTATGGGCTGCAGGGAGGATCTACCAGGAGCCCATACGCTATAGACATCACTACTGTAGTGGCTACAATGTATGGGCTGCAGGGAGGACCTACCAGGAGCCCATACGCTATAGACATCACTGCTGTACTGGCTACAATGTATGGGCTGCAGGGAGGACCTACCAGGAGCCCATACGCTATAGACATCACTACTGTACTGGCTACAATGTATGGGCCGCAGGGAGGACCTACCAGGAGCCCATACGCTATAGATATCACTACTGTACTGGCTACAACGTATAGGCTGCAGGGAGGATCTACCAGGATCCCATACGCTATAGACATCACTACTGTACTGGCTACAATGTATGGGCTGCAGGGAGGACCTACCAGGAGCCCACACGCTATAGACATCACTACTGTAATGGCTCCAATGTATGGGCTGCAGGGAGGATCTACCAGGAGCCCATACGCTATAGACATCACTGCTGTACTGGCTACAATGTATGGGCTGCAGGGAGGATCTACCAGGAGCCCATACGCTATAGACATCACTGCTGTACTGGCTACAATGTATGGGCTGCAGGGAGGATCTACCAGGAGCCCATACGCTATAAACATCACTACTGTACTGGCTACAATGTATGGGCCGCAGGGAGGATCTACCAGGAGCCCATACGCTATAGACATCACTATTGTACTGGCTACAATGTATGGGCTGCAGGAAGGACCTACCAGGAGCCCATACGCTATAGACATCACTACTGTACTGGCTACAATGTATGGGCCGCAGGGAGGACCTACCAGGAGCCCATACGCTATAGACATCACTACTGTACTGGCTACAATGTATGGGCCGCAGGGAGGACCTACCAGGAGCCCATACGCTATAGACATCACTACTGTAATGGCTCCAATGTATGGGCTGCAGGGAGGATCTACCAGGAACCCATACGCTATAGACATCACTGCTGTACTGGCTACAATGTATGGGCTGCAGGGAGGACCTACCAGGAGCCCATACGCTACAGACATCACTACTGTACTGGCTACAATGTATGGGCTGCAGGGAGGACCTACCAGGAGCCCATACGCTATAGACATCACTACTGTACTGGCTACAATGTATGGGCTGCAGGGAGGACCTACCAGGAGCCCATACGCTATAGACATCACTACTGTACTGGCTACAATGTATGGGCTGCAGGGAGGACCTACCAGGAGCCCATACGCTATAGACATCACTACTGTACTGGCTACAATGTATGGGCTGCAGGGAGGACCTACCAGGAGCCCATACGCTATAGACATCACTACTGTACTGGCTACAATGTATGGGCTGCAGGGAGGAACTACCAGGAGCCCATACTCTATAGACATCACTACTGTACTGGCTACAATGTATGGGCTGCAGGGAGGATCTACCAGGAGCCCATACGCTATAGACATCACTACTGTAGTGGCTACAATGTATGGGCTGCAGGGAGGATCTACCAGGAGCCCATACGCTATAGACATCACTACTGCACTGGCTACAATGTATGGGCTGCAGGGAGGATCTACCAGGAGCCCATACGCTATAGACATCACTACTGTACTGGCTACAATGTATGGGCCGCAGGGAGGACCTATCAGGAGCCCATACGCTATAGACATCACTGCTGTACTGGCTACAATGTATGGGCCGCAGGGAGGACCTACCAGGAGCCCATACGCTATAGACATCACTACTGTACTGGCTACAATGTATGGGCCGCAGGGAGGACCTATCAGGAGCTCATACGCTATAGACATCACTGCTGTACTGGCTACATTGTATGGGCTGCAGGGAGGACCTACCAGGAGCCCATACGCTATAGACATCACTACTGTACTGGCTACAATGTATGGGCTGCAGGGAGGATCTAACAGGAGCCCATACGCTATAGACATCACTACTGTACTGGCTACAATGTATGGGCTGCAGGGAGGACCTACCAGGAGCCCATACGCTATAGACATCACTACTGTACTGGCTACATTGTATGGGCTGCAGGGAGGACCTACCAGGAGCTCACACGCTATAGACATCACTACTGTACTGGCTACAATGTATGGGCTGCAGGGAGGACCTACCAGGAGCCCATACACTATAGACATCACTACTGTACTGGCTACAATGTATGGGCTGCAGGGAGGATCTACCAGGAGCCCATACACTATAGACATCACTACTGTACTGGCTACAATGTATGGGCTGCAGGGAGGACCTACCAGGAGCCCACACGCTATAGACATCACTACTGTAATGGCTCCAATGTATGGGCTGCAGGGAGGATCTACCAGGAGCCCATACGCTATAGACATCACTGCTGTACTGGCTACAATGTATGGGCTGCAGGGAGGATCTACCAGGAGCCCATACGCTATAGACATCACTGCTGTACTGGCTACAATGTATGGGCTGCAGGGAGGATCTACCAGGAGCCCATACGCTATAGACATCACTACTGTACTGGCTACAATGTATGGGCCGCAGGGAGGATCTACCAGGAGCCCATACGCTATAGACATCACTATTGTACTGGCTACAATGTATGGGCTGCAGGAAGGACCTACCAGGAGCCCATACGCTATAGACATCACTACTGTAATGGCTCCAATGTATGGGCTGCAGGGAGGATCTACCAGGAACCCATACGCTATAGACATCACTGCTGTACTGGCTACAATGTATGGGCTGCAGGGAGGACCTACCAGGAGCCCATACGCTACAGACATCACTACTGTACTGGCTACAATGTATGGGCTGCAGGGAGGACCTACCAGGAGCCCATACGCTATAGACATCACTACTGTACTGGCTACAATGTATGGGCTGCAGGGAGGACCTACCAGGAGCCCATACGCTATAGACATCACTACTGTACTGGCTACAATGTATGGGCTGCAGGGAGGACCTACCAGGAGCCCATACGCTATAGACATCACTACTGTACTGGCTACAATGTATGGGCTGCAGGGAGGACCTACCAGGAGCCCATACGCTATAGACATCACTACTGTACTGGCTACAATGTATGGGCTGCAGGGAGGAACTACCAGGAGCCCATACTCTATAGACATCACTACTGTACTGGCTACAATGTATGGGCTGCAGGGAGGATCTACCAGGAGCCCATACGCTATAGACATCACTACTGTAGTGGCTACAATGTATGGGCTGCAGGGAGGATCTACCAGGAGCCCATACGCTATAGACATCACTACTGCACTGGCTACAATGTATGGGCTGCAGGGAGGATCTACCAGGAGCCCATACGCTATAGACATCACTACTGTACTGGCTACAATGTATGGGCCGCAGGGAGGACCTATCAGGAGCCCATACGCTATAGACATCACTGCTGTACTGGCTACAATGTATGGGCCGCAGGGAGGACCTATCAGGAGCTCATACGCTATAGACATCACTGCTGTACTGGCTACATTGTATGGGCTGCAGGGAGGACCTACCAGGAGCCCATACGCTATAGACATCACTACTGTACTGGCTACAATGTATGGGCTGCAGGGAGGATCTAACAGGAGCCCATACGCTATAGACATCACTACTGTACTGGCTACAATGTATGGGCTGCAGGGAGGACCTACCAGGAGCCCATACGCTATAGACATCACTACTGTACTGGCTACATTGTATGGGCTGCAGGGAGGACCTACCAGGAGCTCACACGCTATAGACATCACTACTGTACTGGCTACAATGTATGGGCTGCAGGGAGGACCTACCAGGAGCCCATACACTATAGACATCACTACTGTACTGGCTACAATGTATGGGCTGCAGGGAGGATCTACCAGGAGCCCATACACTATAGACATCACTACTGTACTGGCTACAATGTATGGGCTGCAGGGAGGACCTACCAGGAGCCCATACGCTATAGACATCACTACTGTACTGGCTACAATGTATGGGCTGCAGGGAGGACCTACCAGGAGCCCATACGCTATAGACATCACTACTGTAGTGGCTACAATGTATGAGCTTCAGGGAGGACCTACCAGGAGCCCATATGCTATAGACATCACTACTGTACTGGCTACAATGTATGGGCTGCAGGGAGGACCTACCAGGAGCCCATACGCTATAGACATCACTACTGTAGTGGCTACAATGTATGAGCTGCAGGGAGGACCTACCAGGAGCCCATACGCTATAGACATCACTACTGTACTGGCTACAATGTATGGGCTGCAGGGAGCACCTACCAGGAGCCCATACGCTATAGACATCACTACTGTACTGGCTACAATGTATGAGCTGCAGGGAGGACCTACCAGGAGCCCATACGCTATAGACATCACTGCTGTACTGGCTACAATGTATGGGCCGCAGGGAGGACCTACCAGGAGCCCATACGCTATAGACATCACTACTGCACTGTCTACAATGTATGGGCCGCAGGGAGGACCTATCAGGAGCCCATACGCTATAGACATCACTACTGTACTGGCTACAATGTATGGGCCACAGGGAGGACCTACCAGGAGCCCATACGCTATAGACATCACTACTGTACTGGCTACAATGTATGAGCTGCAGGGAGGACCTACCAGGAGCCCATACGCTATAGACATTACTGCTGTACTGGCTACAATGTATGGGCCGCAGGGAGGACCTACCAGGAGCCCATACGCTATAGACATCACTGCTGTACTGGCTACAATGTATGGGCTCATACGCTATAGACATCACTGCTGTACTGGCTACAATGTATGGGCTGCAGGAGGACCTATCAGGAGCCCATACTCTATAGACATCACTACGTCATACGCTATAGACATCACTGCTGTACTGGCTACAATGTATGGGCTGCAGGGAGGACCTATCAGGAGCCCATACTCTATAGACATCACTACTGTACTGGCTACAATGTATGGGCCACAGGGAGGACCTATCAGGAGCCCATACGCTATAGACATCACTACTGTACTGGCTACAATGTATGGGCCACAGGGAGGACCTACCAGGAGCCCATACGCTATAGACATCACTACTGTACTGGCTACAATGTATGGGCCGCAGGGAGGACCTATCAGGAGCCCATACGCTATAGACATCACTACTGTACTGGCTACAATGTATGGGCCGCAGGGAGGACCTACCAGGAGCCCATACGCTATAGACATCACTGCTGTACTGGCTACAATGTATGGGCTGCAGGGAGGACCTACCAGGAGCCCATACGCTATAGACATCACTACTGTACTGGCTACAATGTATGGGCTGCAGGGAGGACCTACCAGGAGCCCATACACTATAGACATCACTACTGTACTGGCTACAATGTATGGGCCGCAGGGAGGACCTACCAGGAGCCCATACGCTATAGACATCACTACTGTACTGGCTACAATGTATGGGCTGCAGGGAGGACCTACCAGGAGCCCATACGCTATAGACATCACTACTGTACTGGCTACAATGTATGGGCCGCAGGGAGGACCTACCAGGAGCCCATACGCTATAGACATCACTACTGTACTGGCTACAATGTATGGGCCGCAGGGAGGACCTACCAGGAGCCCATACGCTATAGACATCACTACTGTACTGGCTACAATGTATGGGCTGCAGGGAGGACCTACCAGGAGCCCATACGCTATAGACATCACTACTGTACTGGCTACAATGTATGGGCCGCAGGGAGGACCTACCAGGAGCCCATACGCTATAGACATCACTACTGTACTGGCTACAATGTATGGGCTGCAGGGAGGACCTACCAGGAGCCCATACGCTATAGACATCACTACTGTACTGGCTACAATGTATGGGCTGCAGGGAGGACCTATCAGGAGCCCATACGCTATAGACATCACTACTGTACTGGCTACAATGTATGGGCTGCAGGGAGGACCTACCAGGAGCCCATACGCTATAGACATCACTACTGTACTGGCTACAATGTATGGGCTGCAGGGAGGACCTACCAGGAGCCCATACGCTATAGACATCACTACTGTACTGGCTACAATGTATGGGCCGCAGGGAGGACCTATCAGGAGCCCATACGCTATAGACATCACTACTGTACTGGCTACAATGTATGGGCTGCAGGGAGGACCTACCAGGAGCCCATACGCTATAGACATCAATACTGTACTGGCTACAATGTATGGGCTGCAGGGAGGACCTACCAGGAGCCCATACGCTATAGACATCACTACTGTACTGGCTACAATGTATGGGCCGCAGGGAGGACCTACCAGGAGCCCATACGCTATAGACATCACTACTGTACTGGCTACAATGTATGGGTTGCAGGGAGGATCTACCAGGAGCCCATACGCTATAGACATCACTACTGTACTGGCTACAACGTATAGGCTGCAGGAAGGACCTACCAGGAGCCCATACGCTATAGACATCACTACTGTACTGGCTACAATGTATGGGCTGCAGGGAGGATCTATCAGGAGCCCATACGCTATAGACATCACTACTGTACTGGCTACAATGTATGGGCTGCAGGGAGGATCTACCTGGAGCCCATACTCTATAGACATCACTACTGTACTGGCTACAATGTATGGGCCGCAGGGAGGATCTACCAGGAGCCCATACGCTATAGACATCACTACTGTACTGGCTACAATGTATGGGCCGCAGGGAGGATCTACCAGGAGCCCATACGCTATAGACCTCACTACTGTACTGGCTACAATGTATGGGCCGCAGGGAGGATCTACCAGGAGCCCATACGCTATAGACATCACTACTGTACTGGCTACAATGTATGGGCCGCAGGGAGGACCTACCAGGAGCCCATACGCTATAGACATCACTACTGTACAGGCTACAATGTATGAGCTGCAGGGAGGACCTACCAGAAGCCCATACGCTATAGACATCACTACTGTACAGGCTACAATGTATGAGCTGCAGGGAGGACCTACCAGGAGCCCATACGCTATAGACATCACTACTGTACTGGCTACAATGTATGGGCTGCAGGGAGGACCTATCAGGAGCCCATACGCTATAGACATCACTACTGTACTGGCTACAATGTATGGGCCGCAGGGAGGACCTACCAGGAGCCCATACGCTATAGACATCACTACTGTACTGGCTACAATGTATGGGCCGCAGGGAGGACCTATCAGGAGCCCATACGCTATAGACATCACTACTGTACTGGCTACAATGTATGGGCCGCAGGGAGGACCTACCAGGAGCCCATACGCTATAGACATCACTGCTGTACTGGCTACAATGTATGGGCTGCAGGGAGGACCTACCAGGAGCCCATACGCTATAGACATCACTACTGTACTGGCTACAATGTATGGGCCGCAGGGAGGACCTATCAGGAGCCCATAAGCTATAGACATCACTACTGTACTGGCTACAATGTATGGGCCGCAGGGAGGACCTACCAGGAGCCCATACGCTATAGACATCACTACTGTACTGGCTACAATGTATGGGCCGCAGGGAGGACCTACCAGGAGCCCATACGCTATAGACATCACTACTGTACTGGCTACAATGTATGGGCTGCAGGGAGGACCTATCAGGAGCCCATACGCTATAGACATCACTACTGTACTGGCTACAATGTATGGGCCGCAGGGAGGACCTACCAGGAGCCCATACACTATAGACATCACTGCTGTACTGGCTACAATGTATGGGCTGCAGGGAGGACCTATCAGGAGCCCATACGCTATAGACATCACTACTGTACTGGCTACAATGTATGGGCCTCAGGGAGGACCTACCAGGAGCCCATACGCTATAGACATCACTACAGTACTGGCTACAATGTATGGGCCGCAGGGAGGACCTACCAGGAGCCCATACGCTATAGACATCACTACTGTACTGGCTACAATGTATGGGCTGCAGGGAGGACCTATCAGGAGCCCATACGCTATAGACATCACTACTGTACTGGCTACAATGTATGGGCTGCAGGGAGGACCTACAAGGAGCCCATACGCTATAGACATCACTACTGTACTGGCTACAATGTATGGGCTGCAGGGAGGACCTACCAGGAGCCCATACGCTATAGACATCACTACTGTACTGGCTACAATGTATGGGCCGCAGGGAGGACCTATCAGGAGCCCATACGCTATAGACATCACTACTGTACTGGCTACAATGTATGGGCCGCAGGGAGGACCTACCAGGAGCCCATACGCTATAGACATCACTACTGTACTGGCTACAATGTATGGGCCGCAGGGAGGACCTACCAGGAGCCCATACGCTATAGACATCACTACTGTACTGGCTACAATGTATGGGCTGCAGGGAGGACCTACCAGGAGCCCATACGCTATAGACATCACTACTGTACTGGCTACAATGTATGGGCCGCAGGGAGGACCTACCAGGAGCCCATACGCTATAGACATCACTACTGTACTGGCTACAATGTATGGGCCGCAGGGAGGACCTACCAGGAGCCCATACGCTATAGACATCACTACTGTACTGGCTACAATGTATGGGCCGCAGGGAGGACCTACCAGGAGCCCATACGCTATAGACATCACTACTGTACTGGCTACAATGTATGGGCTGCAGGGAGGACCTACCAGGAGCCCATACGCTATAGACATCACTACTGTACTGGCTACAATGTATGTGCTGCAGGGAGGACCTACCAGGAGCCCATACGCTATAGACATCACTACTGTACTGGCTACAATGTATGGGCTGCAGGGAGGACCTATCAGGAGCCCATACGCTATAGACATCACTACTGTACTGGCTACAATGTATGGGCTGCAGGGAGGACCTACCAGGAGCCCATACGCTATAGACATCACTACTGTACTGGCTACAATGTATGGGCTGCAGGGAGGACCTACCAGGAGCCCATACGCTATAGACATCACTACTGTACTGGCTACAATGTATGGGCTGCAGGGAGGATCTACCAGGAGCCCATACTCTATAGCAGGGGTCTCAAACTCGGCTGGGTATATGGGCCGTACATGGAAAAAATTTGAATTTGGGGGGCCGCATTCTTTGTTCAATGTGACATTTTTAGTGATACCATTTTTTTTGTATACACCTTTTGAACATTTTTGCCGTGTTTATTTTTTTATGGCTTGGGTCGTTATGGATGTGGCGATAATAAACGTGCACTTTTTTGTGTTTACTTTAGTTTACATATAAAACAGCATTTTTAGTGCCCAATATTTTTTCATGCTTTATTTTATTTTTTATTTTTTTTACAATTTTATTTCCCCCAATTGGCCACATACAGTAATATTGTCTTACAATTAGCATCATATAGTAATAATGGAAAACATCTTGTAGTAATGTTCACCATCCAAGTCCCCATCTTGTACTAATGTGCCCTATCCAGGTCCCCATCCTGTGGCAACGTTCCCCATCCTGGCGCCCATCTTGTACTAATGTGCCTCATCCAGGTCCCCATCTTGGGGCTATGTGCCCCATCCAGGTCCCCATCCTGTGGCAATGTTCCCCATCCAGGTCCCCATCCTGTGGCTCTGGTCCCCATCTTGTGGCTCTGGTCCCCATCTTGTGGCTCTGTGCCCCATCCAGGTACCCATCTTGTGGCTCTGTGCCCCATCCAGGTCCCCATCTTGTGGCTATGTGCCCCATCCAGGTCCACATCTTGAGGCTATGTGCCCCATCCAGGTCCCCATCTTGAGGCTCTGTGCCCCATCCAGGTCCCCATCCTGTGGCAATGTTCCCCATCCAGGTCCCCATCTTGTGGCTATGTGCCCCATCCAGGTCCCCTCTTGTGGCTATGTGCCCCCTGTGCTGTTCTTCACACACATAAAATAGAAAAAAAAAAAGATGATTCTCACCTGTCCTCCGTTCCCTCGGCGGCCTTCCTGCAGATGTGGCCCGCAGGCACCACAGAGTCCGACCCCTTGACGATCCCGACCTGGTCCAGGAGGAGCCGCCGACAGCAGCGCTGCATTGCCGCACAGAGACTGTCTCCCAGCACAGCATTTTCAATGTCAGCCGCCGGCCAATCAGAGGCCAGCAGCTGACATCTGCATATGGCAATGACGTCATACTCGCTGCGCCGACACGCAGATATCAGCTGCTGGCCTCTGATTGGCCAGCGGCTGGCATTGGAAATGCAGTGCTGGGAAACAGTCTCTGTGTGGCAATTCAGCGCTGCTGTCGGCGGCTCCTCCTGGACCAGGTCGGGATCGTCAAGGGGTCTGTGCCTGCGGGCCGCATAAAGCAGCCTCAGGGGCCGCATGCGGCCCGCGGGCCGCGTGTTTGAGACCCCTGCTCTATAGACATCACTACTGTACTGGCTACAATGTATGGGCCGCAGGGAGGACCTACCAGGAGCCCATACGCTATAGACATCATTACTGTACTGGCTACAATTTATGGGCTGCAGGGAGGACCTACCAGGAGCCCATACGCTATAGACATCACTACTGTACTGGCTACAATGTATGGGCTGCAGGGAGGACCTATCAGGAGCCCATACGCTATAGACATCACTACTGTACTGGCTACAATGTATGGGCACAGGGAGGACCTACCAGGAGCCCATACGCTATAGACATCACTACTGTACAGGCTACAATGTATGGGTTGCAGGGAGGATCTACCAGGAGCCCATACGCTATAGACATCACTACTGTACTGGCTACAACGTATAGGCTGCAGGGAGGACCTACCAGGAGCCCATACGCTATAGACATCACTACTGTACTGGCTACAATGTATGGGCTGCAGGGAGGATCTATCAGGAGCCCATACGCTATAGACATCACTACTGTACTGGCTACAATGTATGGGCTGCAGGGAGGATCTACCAGGAGCCCATACTCTATAGACATCACTACTGTACTGGCTACAATGTATGGGCCGCAGGGAGGATCTACCAGGAGCCCATACGCTATAGACATCACTACTGTACTGGCTACAATGTATGGGCCGCAGGGAGGATCTACCAGGAGCCCATACGCTATAGACCTCACTACTGTACTGGCTACAATGTATGGGCCGCAGGGAGGATCTACCAGGAGCCCATACGCTATAGACATCACTACTGTACTGGCTACAATGTATGGGCCGCAGGGAGGACCTACCAGGAGCCCATACACTATAGACATCACTGCTGTACTGGCTACAATGTATGGGCTGCAGGGAGGACCTATCAGGAGCCCATACTCTATAGACATCACTACTGTACTGGCTACAATGTATGGGCTGCAGGGAGGACCTATCAGGAGCCCATACGCTATAGACATCACTACTGTACTGGCTACAATGTATGGGCCTCAGGGAGGACCTACCAGGAGCCCATACGCTATAGACATCACTACAGTACTGGCTACAATGTATGGGCCGCAGGGAGGACCTACCAGGAGCCCATACGCTATAGACATCACTACTGTACTGGCTACAATGTATGGGCTGCAGGGAGGACCTATCAGGAGCCCATACGCTATAGACATCACTACTGTACTGGCTACAATGTATGGGCTGCAGGGAGGACCTACAAGGAGCCCATACGCTATAGACATCACTACTGTACTGGCTACAATGTATGGGCCGCAGGGAGGACCTACCAGGAGCCCATACGCTATAGACATCACTACTGTACTGGCTACAATGTATGGGCCGCAGGGAGGACCTATCAGGAGCCCATACGCTATAGACATCACTTCTGTACTGGCTACAATGTATGGGCCGCAGGGAGGACCTACCAGGAGCCCATACGCTATAGACATCACTACTGTACTGGCTACAATGTATGGGCCGCAGGGAGGACCTACCAGGAGCCCATACGCTATAGACATCACTACTGTACTGGCTACAATGTATGGGCCGCAGGGAGGACCTACCAGGAGCCCATACGCTATAGACATCACTACTGTACTGGCTACAATGTATGGGCCGCAGGGAGGACCTACCAGGAGCCCATACGCTATAGACATCACTACTGTACTGGCTACAATGTATGGGCTGCAGGGAGGACCTACCAGGAGCCCATACGCTATAGACATCACTACTGTACTGGCTACAATGTATGGGCCGCAGGGAGGACCTGCCAGGAGCCCATACGCTATAGACATCACTACTGTACTGGCTACAATGTATGGGCCGCAGGGAGGACCTATCAGGAGCCCATACGCTATAGACATCACTACTGTACTGGCTACAATGTATGGGCTGCAGGGAGGACCTACCAGGAGCCTATACGCTATAGACATCACTACTGTACTGGCTACAATGTATGGGCCGCAGGGAGGACCTACCAGGAGCCCATACGCTATAGACATCACTACTGCAATGGCTCCAATGTATGGGCTGCAGGGAGGATCTACCAGGAACCCATACGCTGTAGACATCACTGCTGTACTGGCTACAATGTATGGGCTGCAGGGAGGACCTACCAGGAGCCCATACGCTATAGACATCACTACTGTACTGGCTACAATGTATGGGCTGCAGGGAGGACCTACCAGGAGCCCATACGCTATAGACATCACTACTGTACTGGCTACAATGTATGGGCTGCAGGGAGGACCTACCAGGAGCCCATACGCTATAGACATCACTACTGTACTGGCTACAATGTATGGGCTGCAGGGAGAACCTACCAGGAGCCCATACGCTATAGACATCACTGCTGTACTGGCTACACAATGTATGGGCTGCAGGGAGGATCTACCAGGAGCCCATACGCTATAGACATCACTACTGTAGTGGCTACAATGTATGGGCTGCAGGGAGGACCTACCAGGAGCCCATACGCTATAGACATCACTGCTGTACTGGCTACAATGTATGGGCTGCAGGGAGGACCTACCACAAGCCCATACGCTATAGACATCACTACTGTACTGGCTACAATGTATGGGCCGCAGGGAGGATCTACCAGGAGCCCATACGCTATAGACATCACTATTGTACTGGCTACAATGTATGGGCTGCAGGAAGGACCTACCAGGAGCCCATACGCTATAGACATCACTACTGTACTGGCTACAATGTATGGGCTGCAGGGAGGACCTACCAGGAGCCCATACGCTATAGACATCACTACTGTACTGGCTACAATGTATGGGCCGCAGGGAGGACCTACCAGGAGTCCATACGCTATAGACATCACTACTGTAATGGCTCCAATGTATGGGCTGCAGGGAGGATCTACCAGGAACCCATACGCTATAGACATCACTGCTGTACTGGCTACAATGTATGGGCTGCAGGGAGGACCTACCAGGAGCCCATACGCTATAGACATCACTACTGTACTGGCTACAATGTATGGGCTGCAGGGAGGACCTACCAGGAGCCCATACGCTATAGACATCACTACTGTACTGGCTACAATGTATGGGCTGCAGGGAGGACCTACCAGGAGCCCATACGCTATAGACATCACTACTGTACTGGCTACAATGTATGGGCTGCAGGGAGGACCTACCAGGAGCCCATACGCTATAGACATCACTGCTGTACTGGCTACACAATGTATGGGCTGCAGGGAGGATCTACCAGGAGCCCATACGCTATAGACATCACTACTGTAGTGGCTACAATGTATGGGCTGCAGGGAGGACCTACCAGGAGCCCATACGCTATAGACATCACTGCTGTACTGGCTACAATGTATGGGCTGCAGGGAGGACCTACCAGGAGCCCATACGCTATAGACATCACTACTGTACTGGCTACAATGTATGGGCCGCAGGGAGGACCTACCAGGAGCCCATACGCTATAGATATCACTACTGTACTGGCTACAACGTATAGGCTGCAGGGAGGATCTACCAGGATCCCATACGCTATAGACATCACTACTGTACTGGCTACAATGTATGGGCTGCAGGGAGGACCTACCAGGAGCCCACACGCTATAGACATCACTACTGTAATGGCTCCAATGTATGGGCTGCAGGGAGGATCTACCAGGAGCCCATACGCTATAGACATCACTGCTGTACTGGCTACAATGTATGGGCTGCAGGGAGGATCTACCAGGAGCCCATACGCTATAGACATCACTGCTGTACTGGCTACAATGTATGGGCTGCAGGGAGGATCTACCAGGAGCCCATACGCTATAGACATCACTACTGTACTGGCTACAATGTATGGGCCGCAGGGAGGATCTACCAGGAGCCCATACGCTATAGACATCACTATTGTACTGGCTACAATGTATGGGCTGCAGGAAGGACCTACCAGGAGCCCATACGCTATAGACATCACTACTGTACTGGCTACAATGTATGGGCCGCAGGGAGGACCTACCAGGAGCCCATACGCTATAGACATCACTACTGTACTGGCTACAATGTATGGGCCGCAGGGAGGACCTACCAGGAGCCCATACGCTATAGACATCACTACTGTAATGGCTCCAATGTATGGGCTGCAGGGAGGATCTACCAGGAACCCATACGCTATAGACATCACTGCTGTACTGGCTACAATGTATGGGCTGCAGGGAGGACCTACCAGGAGCCCATACGCTATAGACATCACTACTGTACTGGCTACAATGTATGGGCCGCAGGGAGGACCTACCAGGAGCCCATACGCTATAGACATCACTACTGTACTGGCTACAATGTATGGGCCGCAGGGAGGACCTACCAGGAGCCCATACGCTATAGACATCACTACTGTACTGGCTACAATGTATGGGCCGCAGGGAGGACCTACCAGGAGCCCATACGCTATAGACATCACTACTGTACTGGCTACAATGTATGGGCTGCAGGGAGGAACTACCAGGAGCCCATACTCTATAGACATCACTACTGTACTGGCTACAATGTATGGGCTGCAGGGAGGATCTACCAGGAGCCCATACGCTATAGACATCACTACTGCACTGGCTACAATGTATGGGCTGCAGGGAGGATCTACCAGGAGCCCATACGCTATAGACATCACTACTGTACTGGCTACAATGTATGGGCCGCAGGGAGGACCTATCAGGAGCCCATACGCTATAGACATCACTGCTGTACTGGCTACAATGTATGGGCCGCAGGGAGGACCTACCAGGAGCCCATACGCTATAGACATCACTACTGTACTGGCTACAATGTATGGGCTGCAGGGAGGACCTATCAGGAGCCCATACGCTATAGACATCACTACTGTACTGGCTACAATGTATGTGCTGCAGGGAGGACCTACCAGGAGCCCATACGCTATAGACATCACTACTGTACTGGCTACAATGTATGGGCTGCAGGGAGGACCTATCAGGAGCCCATACGCTATAGACATCACTGCTGTACTGGCTACAATGTATGGGCCGCAGGGAGGACCTACCAGGAGCCCATACGCTATAGACATCACTACTGTACTGGCTACAATGTATGGGCCGCAGGGAGGACCTATCAGGAGCCCATACGCTATAGACATCACTACTGTACTGGCTACAATGTATGGGCCGCAGGGAGGACCTACCAGGAGCCCATACGCTATAGACATCACTACTGTACTGGCTACAATGTATGGGCCGCAGGGAGGACCTACCAGGAGCCCATACGCTATAGACATCACTACTGTACTGGCTACAATGTATGGGCTGCAGGGAGGACCTATCAGGAGCCCATACGCTATAGACATCACTACTGTACTGGCTACAATGTATGGGCCGCAGGGAGGACCTACCAGGAGCCCATACACTATAGACATCACTGCTGTACTGGCTACAATGTATGGGCTGCAGGGAGGACCTATCAGGAGCCCATACGCTATAGACATCACTACTGTACTGGCTACAATGTATGGGCCTCAGGGAGGACCTACCAGGAGCCCATACGCTATAGACATCACTACAGTACTGGCTACAATGTATGGGCCGCAGGGAGGACCTACCAGGAGCCCATACGCTATAGACATCACTACTGTACTGGCTACAATGTATGGGCTGCAGGGAGGACCTATCAGGAGCCCATACGCTATAGACATCACTACTGTACTGGCTACAATGTATGGGCTGCAGGGAGGACCTACAAGGAGCCCATACGCTATAGACATCACTACTGTACTGGCTACAATGTATGGGCCGCAGGGAGGACCTACCAGGAGCCCATACGCTATAGACATCACTACTGTACTGGCTACAATGTATGGGCCGCAGGGAGGACCTATCAGGAGCCCATACGCTATAGACATCACTACTGTACTGGCTACAATGTATGGGCCGCAGGGAGGACCTACCAGGAGCCCATACGCTATAGACATCACTACTGTACTGGCTACAATGTATGGGCCGCAGGGAGGACCTACCAGGAGCCCATACGCTATAGACATCACTACTGTACTGGCTACAATGTATGGGCCGCAGGGAGGACCTACCAGGAGCCCATACGCTATAGACATCACTACTGTACTGGCTACAATGTATGGGCCGCAGGGAGGACCTACCAGGAGCCCATACGCTATAGACATCACTACTGTACTGGCTACAATGTATGGGCTGCAGGGAGGACCTACCAGGAGCCCATACGCTATAGACATCACTACTGTACTGGCTACAATGTATGGGCCGCAGGGAGGACCTGCCAGGAGCCCATACGCTATAGACATCACTACTGTACTGGCTACAATGTATGGGCCGCAGGGAGGACCTACCAGGAGCCCATACGCTATAGACATCACTACTGTACTGGCTACAATGTATGGGCTGCAGGGAGGACCTATCAGGAGCCCATACGCTATAGACATCACTACTGTACTGGCTACAATGTATGTGCTGCAGGGAGGACCTACCAGGAGCCCATACGCTATAGACATCACTACTGTACTGGCTACAATGTATGGGCTGCAGGGAGGACCTATCAGGAGCCCATACGCTATAGACATCACTACTGTACTGGCTACAATGTATGGGCTGCAGGGAGGACCTACCAGGAGCCCATACGCTATAGACATCACTACTGTACTGGCTACAATGTATGGGCCGCAGGGAGGACCTACCAGGAGCCCATACGCTATAGACATCACTACTGTACTGGCTACAATGTATGGGCCGCAGGGAGGATCTACCAGGAGCCCATACGCTATAGACATCACTACTGTACTGGCTACAATGTATGGGCCGCAGGGAGGACCTACCAGGAGCCCATACGCTATAGATCTCACTACTGTACTGGCTACAATGTATGGGCTGCAGGGAGGACCTACCAGGAGCCCATACACTATAGACATCACTACTGTACTGGCTACAATGTATGGGCTGCAGGGAGGATCTACCAGGAGCCCATACACTATAGACATCACTACTGTACTGGCTACAATGTATGGGCTGCAGGGAGGACCTACCAGGAGCCCACACGCTATAGACATCACTACTGTAATGGCTCCAATGTATGGGCTGCAGGGAGGATCTACCAGGAGCCCATACGCTATAGACATCACTGCTGTACTGGCTACAATGTATGGGCTGCAGGGAGGATCTACCAGGAGCCCATACGCTATAGACATCACTGCTGTACTGGCTACAATGTATGGGCTGCAGGGAGGATCTACCAGGAGCCCATACGCTATAGACATCACTACTGTACTGGCTACAATGTATGGGCCGCAGGGAGGATCTACCAGGAGCCCATACGCTATAGACATCACTATTGTACTGGCTACAATGTATGGGCTGCAGGAAGGACCTACCAGGAGCCCATACGCTATAGACATCACTACTGTACTGGCTACAATGTATGGGCCGCAGGGAGGACCTACCAGGAGCCCATACGCTATAGACATCACTACTGTACTGGCTACAATGTATGGGCCGCAGGGAGGACCTACCAGGAGCCCATACGCTATAGACATCACTACTGTAATGGCTCCAATGTATGGGCTGCAGGGAGGATCTACCAGGAACCCATACGCTATAGACATCACTGCTGTACTGGCTACAATGTATGGGCTGCAGGGAGGACCTACCAGGAGCCCATACGCTACAGACATCACTACTGTACTGGCTACAATGTATGGGCTGCAGGGAGGACCTACCAGGAGCCCATACGCTATAGACATCACTACTGTACTGGCTACAATGTATGGGCTGCAGGGAGGACCTACCAGGAGCCCATACGCTATAGACATCACTACTGTACTGGCTACAATGTATGGGCTGCAGGGAGGACCTACCAGGAGCCCATACGCTATAGACATCACTACTGTACTGGCTACAATGTATGGGCTGCAGGGAGGACCTACCAGGAGCCCATACGCTATAGACATCACTACTGTACTGGCTACAATGTATGGGCTGCAGGGAGGAACTACCAGGAGCCCATACTCTATAGACATCACTACTGTACTGGCTACAATGTATGGGCTGCAGGGAGGATCTACCAGGAGCCCATACGCTATAGACATCACTACTGTAGTGGCTACAATGTATGGGCTGCAGGGAGGATCTACCAGGAGCCCATACGCTATAGACATCACTACTGCACTGGCTACAATGTATGGGCTGCAGGGAGGATCTACCAGGAGCCCATACGCTATAGACATCACTACTGTACTGGCTACAATGTATGGGCCGCAGGGAGGACCTATCAGGAGCCCATACGCTATAGACATCACTGCTGTACTGGCTACAATGTATGGGCCGCAGGGAGGACCTACCAGGAGCCCATACGCTATAGACATCACTACTGTACTGGCTACAATGTATGGGCCGCAGGGAGGACCTATCAGGAGCTCATACGCTATAGACATCACTGCTGTACTGGCTACATTGTATGGGCTGCAGGGAGGACCTACCAGGAGCCCATACGCTATAGACATCACTACTGTACTGGCTACAATGTATGGGCTGCAGGGAGGATCTAACAGGAGCCCATACGCTATAGACATCACTACTGTACTGGCTACAATGTATGGGCTGCAGGGAGGACCTACCAGGAGCCCATACGCTATAGACATCACTACTGTACTGGCTACATTGTATGGGCTGCAGGGAGGACCTACCAGGAGCTCACACGCTATAGACATCACTACTGTACTGGCTACAATGTATGGGCTGCAGGGAGGACCTACCAGGAGCCCATACACTATAGACATCACTACTGTACTGGCTACAATGTATGGGCTGCAGGGAGGATCTACCAGGAGCCCATACACTATAGACATCACTACTGTACTGGCTACAATGTATGGGCTGCAGGGAGGACCTACCAGGAGCCCATACGCTATAGACATCACTACTGTACTGGCTACAATGTATGGGCTGCAGGGAGGACCTACCAGGAGCCCATACGCTATAGACATCACTACTGTAGTGGCTACAATGTATGAGCTTCAGGGAGGACCTACCAGGAGCCCATACGCTATAGACATCACTACTGTACTGGCTACAATGTATGGGCTGCAGGGAGCACCTACCAGGAGCCCATACGCTATAGACATCACTACTGTACTGGCTACAATGTATGAGCTGCAGGGAGGACCTACCAGGAGCCCATACGCTATAGACATCACTGCTGTACTGGCTACAATGTATGGGCCGCAGGGAGGACCTACCAGGAGCCCATACGCTATAGACATCACTACTGCACTGTCTACAATGTATGGGCCGCAGGGAGGACCTATCAGGAGCCCATACGCTATAGACATCACTACTGTACTGGCTACAATGTATGGGCCACAGGGAGGACCTACCAGGAGCCCATACGCTATAGACATCACTACTGTACTGGCTACAATGTATGAGCTGCAGGGAGGACCTACCAGGAGCCCATACGCTATAGACATTACTGCTGTACTGGCTACAATGTATGGGCCGCAGGGAGGACCTACCAGGAGCCCATACGCTATAGACATCACTGCTGTACTGGCTACAATGTATGGGCTGCAGGGAGGACCTATCAGGAGCCCATACTCTATAGACATCACTACTGTACTGGCTACAATGTATGGGCCACAGGGAGGACCTACCAGGAGCCCATACGCTATAGACATCACTACTGTACTGGCTACAATGTATGAGCTGCAGGGAGGACCTACCAGGAGCCCATACGCTATAGACATCACTACTGTACTGGCTACAATGTATGGGCCGCAGGGAGGACCTATCAGGAGCCCATACGCTATAGACATCACTACTGTACTGGCTACAATGTATGGGCCACAGGGAGGACCTTCCAGGAGCCCATACGCTATAGACATCACTACTGTACTGGCTACAATGTATGGGCCGCAGGGAGGACCTATCAGGAGCCCATACGCTATAGACATCACTACTGTACTGGCTACAATGTATGGGCCGCAGGGAGGACCTACCAGGAGCCCATACGCTATAGACATCACTGCTGTACTGGCTACAATGTATGGGCTGCAGGGAGGACCTACCAGGAGCCCATACACTATAGACATCACTACTGTACTGGCTACAATGTATGGGCCGCAGGGAGGACCTACCAGGAGCCCATACGCTATAGACATCACTACTGTCCTGGCTACAATGTATGGGCTGCAGGGAGGACCTACCAGGAGCCCATACGCTATAGACATCACTACTGTACTGGCTACAATGTATGGGCTGCAGGGAGGACCTACCAGGAGCCCATACGCTATAGACATCACTACTGTACTGGCTACAATGTATGGGCCGCAGGGAGGATCTACCAGGAGCCCATACTCTATAGACATCACTACTGTACTGGCTACAATGTATGGGCCGCAGGGAGGACCTACCAGGAGCCCATACGCTATAGACATCACTACTGTACTGGCTACAATGTATGGGCTGCAGGGAGGACCTATCAGGAGCCCATACGCTATAGACATCACTACTGTACTGGCTACAATGTATGGGCCGCAGGGAGGACCTACCAGGAGCCCATACGCTATAGACATCACTACTGTACTGGCTACAATGTATGGGCCGCAGGGAGGACCTACCAGGAGCCCATACGCTATAGACATCACTACTGTACTGGCTACAATGTATGGGCTGCAGGGAGGACCTACCAGGAGCCCATACGCTATAGACATCACTACTGTACTGGCTACAATGTATGGGCCGCAGGGAGGACCTACCAGGAGCCCATACGCTATAGACATCACTACTGTACTGGCTACAATGTATGGGCTGCAGGGAGGACCTACCAGGAGCCCATACGCTATAGACATCACTACTGTACTGGCTACAATGTATGGGCCGCAGGGAGGACCTACCAGGAGCCCATACGCTATAGACATCACTACTGTACTGGCTACAATGTATGGGCCGCAGGGAGGACCTACCAGGAGCCCATACGCTATAGACATCACTACTGTACTGGCTACAATGTATGGGCTGCAGGGAGGACCTACCAGGAGCCCATACGCTATAGACATCACTACTGTACTGGCTACAATGTATGGGCCGCAGGGAGGACCTACCAGGAGCCCATACGCTATAGACATCACTACTGTACTGGCTACAATGTATGGGCTGCAGGGAGGACCTACCAGGAGCCCATACGCTATAGACATCACTACTGTACTGGCTACAATGTATGGGCTGCAGGGAGGACCTATCAGGAGCCCATACGCTATAGACATCACTACTGTACTGGCTACAATGTATGGGCTGCAGGGAGGACCTACCAGGAGCCCATACGCTATAGACATCACTACTGTACTGGCTACAATGTATGGGCTGCAGGGAGGACCTACCAGGAGCCCATACGCTATAGACATCACTACTGTACTGGCTACAATGTATGGGCCGCAGGGAGGACCTATCAGGAGCCCATACGCTATAGACATCACTACTGTACTGGCTACAATGTATGGGCTGCAGGGAGGACCTACCAGGAGCCCATACGCTATAGACATCAATACTGTACTGGCTACAATGTATGGGCTGCAGGGAGGACCTACCAGGAGCCCATACGCTATAGACATCACTACTGTACTGGCTACAATGTATGGGCCGCAGGGAGGACCTACCAGGAGCCCATACGCTATAGACATCACTACTGTACTGGCTACAATGTATGGGTTGCAGGGAGGATCTACCAGGAGCCCATACGCTATAGACATCACTACTGTACTGGCTACAACGTATAGGCTGCAGGAAGGACCTACCAGGAGCCCATACGCTATAGACATCACTACTGTACTGGCTACAATGTATGGGCTGCAGGGAGGATCTATCAGGAGCCCATACGCTATAGACATCACTACTGTACTGGCTACAATGTATGGGCTGCAGGGAGGACCTACCAGGAGCCCATACGCTATAGACATCACTACTGTACAGGCTACAATGTATGGGCCGCAGGGAGGATCTACCAGGAGCCCATACGCTATAGACATCACTACTGTACTGGCTACAATGTATGGGCCGCAGGGAGGATCTACCAGGAGCCCATACGCTATAGACCTCACTACTGTACTGGCTACAATGTATGAGCTGCAGGGAGGACCTACCAGAAGCCCATACGCTATAGACATCACTACTGTACAGGCTACAATGTATGAGCTGCAGGGAGGACCTACCAGGAGCCCATACGCTATAGACATCACTACTGTACTGGCTACAATGTATGGGCCGCAGGGAGGACCTATCAGGAGCCCATACGCTATAGACATCACTACTGTACTGGCTACAATGTATGGGCCGCAGGGAGGACCTACCAGGAGCCCATACGCTATAGACATCACTACTGTACTGGCTACAATGTATGGGCCGCAGGGAGGACCTATCAGGAGCCCATACGCTATAGACATCACTACTGTACTGGCTACAATGTATGGGCCGCAGGGAGGACCTACCAGGAGCCCATACGCTATAGACATCACTGCTGTACTGGCTACAATGTATGGGCTGCAGGGAGGACCTACCAGGAGCCCATACGCTATAGACATCACTACTGTACTGGCTACAATGTATGGGCCGCAGGGAGGACCTATCAGGAGCCCATAAGCTATAGACATCACTACTGTACTGGCTACAATGTATGGGCCGCAGGGAGGACCTACCAGGAGCCCATACGCTATAGACATCACTACTGTACTGGCTACAATGTATGGGCCGCAGGGAGGACCTACCAGGAGCCCATACGCTATAGACATCACTACTGTACTGGCTACAATGTATGGGCTGCAGGGAGGACCTATCAGGAGCCCATACGCTATAGACATCACTACTGTACTGGCTACAATGTATGGGCCGCAGGGAGGACCTACCAGGAGCCCATACACTATAGACATCACTGCTGTACTGGCTACAATGTATGGGCTGCAGGGAGGACCTATCAGGAGCCCATACGCTATAGACATCACTACTGTACTGGCTACAATGTATGGGCCTCAGGGAGGACCTACCAGGAGCCCATACGCTATAGACATCACTACAGTACTGGCTACAATGTATGGGCCGCAGGGAGGACCTACCAGGAGCCCATACGCTATAGACATCACTACTGTACTGGCTACAATGTATGGGCTGCAGGGAGGACCTATCAGGAGCCCATACGCTATAGACATCACTACTGTACTGGCTACAATGTATGGGCTGCAGGGAGGACCTACAAGGAGCCCATACGCTATAGACCTCACTACTGTACTGGCTACAATGTATGAGCTGCAGGGAGGACCTACCAGAAGCCCATACGCTATAGACATCACTACTGTACAGGCTACAATGTATGAGCTGCAGGGAGGACCTACCAGGAGCCCATACGCTATAGACATCACTACTGTACTGGCTACAATGTATGGGCCGCAGGGAGGACCTATCAGGAGCCCATACGCTATAGACATCACTACTGTACTGGCTACAATGTATGGGCCGCAGGGAGGACCTACCAGGAGCCCATACGCTATAGACATCACTACTGTACTGGCTACAATGTATGGGCCGCAGGGAGGACCTATCAGGAGCCCATACGCTATAGACATCACTACTGTACTGGCTACAATGTATGGGCCGCAGGGAGGACCTACCAGGAGCCCATACGCTATAGACATCACTGCTGTACTGGCTACAATGTATGGGCTGCAGGGAGGACCTACCAGGAGCCCATACGCTATAGACATCACTACTGTACTGGCTACAATGTATGGGCCGCAGGGAGGACCTATCAGGAGCCCATAAGCTATAGACATCACTACTGTACTGGCTACAATGTATGGGCCGCAGGGAGGACCTACCAGGAGCCCATACGCTATAGACATCACTACTGTACTGGCTACAATGTATGGGCCGCAGGGAGGACCTACCAGGAGCCCATACGCTATAGACATCACTACTGTACTGGCTACAATGTATGGGCTGCAGGGAGGACCTATCAGGAGCCCATACGCTATAGACATCACTACTGTACTGGCTACAATGTATGGGCCGCAGGGAGGACCTACCAGGAGCCCATACACTATAGACATCACTGCTGTACTGGCTACAATGTATGGGCTGCAGGGAGGACCTATCAGGAGCCCATACGCTATAGACATCACTACTGTACTGGCTACAATGTATGGGCCTCAGGGAGGACCTACCAGGAGCCCATACGCTATAGACATCACTACAGTACTGGCTACAATGTATGGGCCGCAGGGAGGACCTACCAGGAGCCCATACGCTATAGACATCACTACTGTACTGGCTACAATGTATGGGCTGCAGGGAGGACCTATCAGGAGCCCATACGCTATAGACATCACTACTGTACTGGCTACAATGTATGGGCTGCAGGGAGGACCTACAAGGAGCCCATACGCTATAGACATCACTACTGTACTGGCTACAATGTATGGGCTGCAGGGAGGACCTACCAGGAGCCCATACGCTATAGACATCACTACTGTACTGGCTACAATGTATGGGCCGCAGGGAGGACCTATCAGGAGCCCATACGCTATAGACATCACTACTGTACTGGCTACAATGTATGGGCCGCAGGGAGGACCTACCAGGAGCCCATACGCTATAGACATCACTACTGTACTGGCTACAATGTATGGGCCGCAGGGAGGACCTACCAGGAGCCCATACGCTATAGACATCACTACTGTACTGGCTACAATGTATGGGCTGCAGGGAGGACCTACCAGGAGCCCATACGCTATAGACATCACTACTGTACTGGCTACAATGTATGGGCCGCAGGGAGGACCTACCAGGAGCCCATACGCTATAGACATCACTACTGTACTGGCTACAATGTATGGGCCGCAGGGAGGACCTACCAGGAGCCCATACGCTATAGACATCACTACTGTACTGGCTACAATGTATGGGCCGCAGGGAGGACCTACCAGGAGCCCATACGCTATAGACATCACTACTGTACTGGCTACAATGTATGGGCTGCAGGGAGGACCTACCAGGAGCCCATACGCTATAGACATCACTACTGTACTGGCTACAATGTATGTGCTGCAGGGAGGACCTACCAGGAGCCCATACGCTATAGACATCACTACTGTACTGGCTACAATGTATGGGCTGCAGGGAGGACCTATCAGGAGCCCATACGCTATAGACATCACTACTGTACTGGCTACAATGTATGGGCTGCAGGGAGGACCTACCAGGAGCCCATACGCTATAGACATCACTACTGTACTGGCTACAATGTATGGGCTGCAGGGAGGACCTACCAGGAGCCCATACGCTATAGACATCACTACTGTACTGGCTACAATGTATGGGCTGCAGGGAGGATCTACCAGGAGCCCATACTCTATAGCAGGGGTCTCAAACTCGGCTGGGTATATGGGCCGCACATGGAAAAAATTTGAATTTGGGGGGCCGCATTCTTTGTTCAATGTGACATTTTTAGTGATACCATTTTTTTTGTATACACCTTTTGAACATTTTTGCCGTGTTTATTTTTTTATGGCTTGGGTCGTTATGGATGTGGCGATAATAAACGTGCACTTTTTTGTGTTTACTTTAGTTTACATATAAAACAGCATTTTTAGTGCCCAATATTTTTTCATGCTTTATTTTATTTTTTATTTTTTTTACAATTTTATTTCCCCCAATTGGCCACATACAGTAATATTGTCTTACAATTAGCATCATATAGTAATAATGGAAAACATCTTGTAGTAATGTTCACCATCCAAGTCCCCATCTTGTACTAATGTGCCCTATCCAGGTCCCCATCCTGTGGCAACGTTCCCCATCCTGGCGCCCATCTTGTACTAATGTGCCTCATCCAGGTCCCCATCTTGGGGCTATGTGCCCCATCCAGGTCCCCATCCTGTGGCAATGTTCCCCATCCAGGTCCCCATCCTGTGGCTCTGGTCCCCATCTTGTGGCTCTGGTCCCCATCTTGTGGCTCTGTGCCCCATCCAGGTCCCCATCTTGTGGCTCTGTGCCCCATCCAGGTCCCCATCTTGTGGCTATGTGCCCCATCCAGGTCCACATCTTGAGGCTATGTGCCCCATCCAGGTCCCCATCTTGAGGCTCTGTGCCCCATCCAGGTCCCCATCCTGTGGCAATGTTCCCCATCCAGGTCCCCATCTTGTGGCTATGTGCCCCATCCAGGTCCCCTCTTGTGGCTATGTGCCCCCTGTGCTGTTCTTCACACACATAAAATAGAAAAAAAAAAAGATGATTCTCACCTGTCCTCCGTTCCCTCGGCGGCCTTCCTGCAGATGTGGCCCGCAGGCACCACAGAGTCCGACCCCTTGACGATCCCGACCTGGTCCAGGAGGAGCCGCCGACAGCAGCGCTGCATTGCCGCACAGAGACTGTCTCCCAGCACAGCATTTTCAATGTCAGCCGCCGGCCAATCAGAGGCCAGCAGCTGACATCTGCATATGGCAATGACGTCATACTCGCTGCGCCGACACGCAGATATCAGCTGCTGGCCTCTGATTGGCCAGCGGCTGGCATTGGAAATGCAGTGCTGGGAAACAGTCTCTGTGTGGCAATTCAGCGCTGCTGTCGGCGGCTCCTCCTGGACCAGGTCGGGATCGTCAAGGGGTCTGTGCCTGCGGGCCGCATAAAGCAGCCTCAGGGGCTGCATGCGGCCCGCGGGCCGCGTGTTTGAGACCCCTGCTCTATAGACATCACTACTGTACTGGCTACAATGTATGGGCCGCAGGGAGGACCTACCAGGAGCCCATACGCTATAGACATCATTACTGTACTGGCTACAATTTATGGGCTGCAGGGAGGACCTACCAGGAGCCCATACGCTATAGACATCACTACTGTACTGGCTACAATGTATGGGCTGCAGGGAGGACCTATCAGGAGCCCATACGCTATAGACATCACTACTGTACTGGCTACAATGTATGGGCTGCAGGGAGGACCTACCAGGAGCCCATACGCTATAGACATCACTACTGTACTGGCTACAATGTATGGGCTGCAGGGAGGACCTATCAGGAGCCCATACGCTATAGACATCACTACTGTACTGGCTACAATGTATGGGCTGCAGGGAGGACCTACCAGGAGCCCATACGCTATAGACATCACTACTGTACTGGCTACAATGTATGGGCTGCAGGGAGGACCTACCAGGAGCCCATACGCTATAGACATCACTACTGTACTGGCTACAATGTATGGGCCGCAGGGAGGACCTACCAGGAGCCCATACGCTATAGACATCACTACTGTACTGGCTACAATGTATGGGTTGCAGGGAGGATCTACCAGGAGCCCATACGCTATAGACATCACTACTGTACTGGCTACAACGTATAGGCTGCAGGGAGGACCTACCAGGAGCCCATACGCTATAGACATCACTACTGTACTGGCTACAACGTATGGGCTGCAGGGAGGATCTATCAGGAGCCCATACGCTATAGACATCACTACTGTACTGGCTACAATGTATGGGCTGCAGGGAGGATCTACCAGGAGCCCATACTCTATAGACATCACTACTGTACTGGCTACAATGTATGGGCCGCAGGGAGGATCTACCAGGAGCCCATACGCTATAGACATCACTACTGTACTGGCTACAATGTATGGGCCGCAGGGAGGATCTACCAGGAGCCCATACGCTATAGACCTCACTACTGTACTGGCTACAATGTATGGGCCGCAGGGAGGATCTACCTGGAGCCCATACGCTATAGACATCACTACTGTACTGGCTACAATGTATGGGCCGCAGGGAGGACCTACCAGGAGCCCATACGCTATAGACATCACTGCTGTACTGGCTACAATGTATGGGCTGCAGGGAGGACCTATCAGGAGCCCATACTCTATAGACATCACTACTGTACTGGCTACAATGTATGGGCACAGGGAGGACCTACCAGGAGCCCATACGCTATAGACATCACTACTGTACAGGCTACAATGTATGGGTTGCAGGGAGGATCTACCAGGAGCCCATACGCTATAGACATCACTACTGTACTGGCTACAACGTATAGGCTGCAGGGAGGACCTACCAGGAGCCCATACGCTATAGACATCACTACTGTACTGGCTACAATGTATGGGCTGCAGGGAGGATCTATCAGGAGCCCATACGCTATAGACATCACTACTGTACTGGCTACAATGTATGGGCTGCAGGGAGGATCTACCAGGAGCCCATACTCTATAGACATCACTACTGTACTGGCTACAATGTATGGGCCGCAGGGAGGATCTACCAGGAGCCCATACGCTATAGACATCACTACTGTACTGGCTACAATGTATGGGCCGCAGGGAGGATCTACCAGGAGCCCATACGCTATAGACCTCACTACTGTACTGGCTACAATGTATGGGCCGCAGGGAGGATCTACCAGGAGCCCATACGCTATAGACATCACTACTGTACTGGCTACAATGTATGGGCCGCAGGGAGGACCTACCAGGAGCCCATACACTATAGACATCACTGCTGTACTGGCTACAATGTATGGGCTGCAGGGAGGACCTATCAGGAGCCCATACTCTATAGACATCACTACTGTACTGGCTACAATGTATGGGCACAGGGAGGACCTACCAGGAGCCCATACTCTATAGACATCACTACTGTACTGGCTACAATGTATGGGCACAGGGAGGACCTACCAGGAGCCCATACGCTATAGACATCACTACTGTACAGGCTACAATGTATGAGCTGCAGGGAGGACCTACCAGGAGCCCATACGCTATAGACATCACTACTGTACAGGCTACAATGTATGAGCTGCAGGGAGGACCTACCAGGAGCCCATACGCTATAGACATCACTACTGTACTGGCTACAATGTATGGGCCGCAGGGAGGACCTATCAGGAGCCCATACGCTATAGACATCACTACTGTACTGGCTACAATGTATGGGCCGCAGGGAGGACCTACCAGGAGCCCATACGCTATAGACATCACTACTGTACTGGCTACAATGTATGGGCCGCAGGGAGGACCTATCAGGAGCCCATACGCTATAGACATCACTACTGTACTGGCTACAATGTATGGGCCGCAGGGAGGACCTACCAGGAGCCCATACGCTATAGACATCACTACTGTACTGGCTACAATGTATGGGCCTCAGGGAGGACCTACCAGGAGCCCATACGCTATAGACATCACTACAGTACTGGCTACAATGTATGGGCCGCAGGGAGGACCTACCAGGAGCCCATACGCTATAGACATCACTACTGTACTGGCTACAATGTATGGGCTGCAGGGAGGACCTATCAGGAGCCCATACGCTATAGACATCACTACTGTACTGGCTACAATGTATGGGCTGCAGGGAGGACCTACAAGGAGCCCATACGCTATAGACATCACTACTGTACTGGCTACAATGTATGGGCCGCAGGGAGGACCTACCAGGAGCCCATACGCTATAGACATCACTACTGTAGTGGCTACAATGTATGGGCCGCAGGGAGGACCTATCAGGAGCCCATACGCTATAGACATCACTACTGTACTGGCTACAATGTATGGGCCGCAGGGAGGACCTACCAGGAGCCCATACGCTATAGACATCACTACTGTACTGGCTACAATGTATGGGCCGCAGGGAGGACCTACCAGGAGCCCATACGCTATAGACATCACTACTGTACTGGCTACAATGTATGGGCCGCAGGGAGGACCTACCAGGAGCCCATACGCTATAGACATCACTACTGTACTGGCTACAATGTATGGGCCGCAGGGAGGACCTACCAGGAGCCCATACGCTATAGACATCACTACTGTACTGGCTACAATGTATGGGCTGCAGGGAGGACCTACCAGGAGCCCATACGCTATAGACATCACTACTGTACTGGCTACAATGTATGGGCCGCAGGGAGGACCTGCCAGGAGCCCATACGCTATAGACATCACTACTGTACTGGCTACAATGTATGGGCCGCAGGGAGGACCTACCAGGAGCCCATACGCTATAGACATCACTACTGTACTGGCTACAATGTATGGGCTGCAGGGAGGACCTATCAGGAGCCCATACGCTATAGACATCACTACTGTACTGGCTACAATGTATGTGCTGCAGGGAGGACCTACCAGGAGCCCATACGCTATAGACATCACTACTGTACTGGCTACAATGTATGGGCTGCAGGGAGGACCTATCAGGAGCCCATACGCTATAGACATCACTACTGTACTGGCTACAATGTATGGGCTGCAGGGAGGACCTACCAGGAGCCCATACGCTATAGACATCACTACTGTACTGGCTACAATGTATGGGCCGCAGGGAGGACCTACCAGGAGCCCATACGCTATAGACATCACTACTGTACTGGCTACAATGTATGGGCTGCAGGGAGGACCTATCAGGAGCCCATACGCTATAGACATCACTACTGTACTGGCTACAATGTATGGGCTGCAGGGAGGACCTACCAGGAGCCCATACGCTATAGACATCACTACTGTACTGGCTACAATGTATGGGCTGCAGGGAGGACCTACCAGGAGCCCATACGCTATAGACATCACTACTGTACTGGCTACAATGTATGGGCCGCATGGAGGACCTACCAGGAGCCCATACGCTATAGACATCACTACTGTACTGGCTACAATGTATGGGCTGCAGGGAGGACCTACCAGGAGCCCATACGCTATAGACATCACTACTGTACTGGCTACAATGTATGGGCCGCAGGGAGGATCTACCAGGAGCCCATACTCTATAGACATCACTACTGTACTGGCTACAATGTATGGGCCGCAGGGAGGACCTACCAGGAGCCCATACGCTATAGACATCACTACTGTACTGGCTACAATGTATGGGCCGCAGGGAGGACCTATCAGGAGCCCATACGCTATAGACATCACTACTGTACTGGCTACAATGTATGGGCCGCAGGGAGGACCTACCAGGAGCCCATACGCTATAGACATCACTACTGTACTGGCTACAATGTATGGGCCGCAGGGAGGACCTACCAGGAGCCCATACGCTATAGACATCACTACTGTACTGGCTACAATGTATGGGCTGCAGGGAGGACCTACCAGGAGCCCATACACTATAGACATCACTACTGTACTGGCTACAATGTATGGGCTGCAGGGAGGACCTACCAGGAGCCCATACGCTATAGACATCACTACTGTACTGGCTACAATGTATGGGCTGCAGGGAGGACCTACCAGGAGCCCATACGCTATAGACATCACTACTGTACTGGCTACAATGTATGGGCTGCAGGGAGGACCTACCAGGAGCCCATACGCTATAGACATCACTACTGTACTGGCTACAATGTATGGGCCGCAGGGAGGACCTACCAGGAGCCCATACGCTATAGACATCACTACTGTACTGGCTACAATGTATGGGCCGCAGGGAGGACCTACCAGGAGCCCATACGCTATAGACATCACTACTGTACTGGCTACAATGTATGGGCCGCAGGGAGGACCTACCAGGAGCCCATACGCTATAGACATCACTACTGTACTGGCTAAAATGTATGGGCCGCAGGGAGGACCTACCAGGAGCCCATACGCTATAGACATCACTACTGTACTGGCTAAAATGTATGGGCCGCAGGGAGGACCTACCAGGAGCCCATACGCTATAGACATCACTACTGTACTGGCTACAATGTATGGGCCGCAGGGAGGACCTACCAGGAGCCCATACGCTATAGACATCACTACTGTACTGGCTACAATGTATGGGCCGCAGGGAGGACCTACCAGGAGCCCATACGCTATAGACATCACTACTGTACTGGCTACAATGTATGGGCCGCAGGGAGGACCTACCAGGAGCCCATACGCTATAGACATCACTACTGTACTGGCTACAATGTATGGGCCGCAGGGAGGACCTACCAGGAGCTCATACGCTATAGACATCACTACTGTACTGGCTACAATGTATGGGCCGCAGGGAGGACCTACCAGGAGCCCATACGCTATAGACATCACTACTGTACTGGCTACAATGTATGGGCTGCAGGGAGGACCTATCAGGAGCCCATACGCTATAGACATCACTACTGTACTGGCTACAATGTATGGGCTGCAGGGAGGACCTACCAGGAGCCCATACGCTATAGACATCACTACTGTACTGGCTACAATGTATGGGCTGCAGGGAGGACCTATCAGGAGCCCATACGCTATAGACATCACTACTGTACTGGCTACAATGTATGGGCTGCAGGGAGGACCTACCAGGAGCCCATACGCTATAGACATCACTACTGTACTGGCTACAATGTATGGGCTGCAGGGAGGACCTACCAGGAGCCCATACGCTATAGACATCACTACTGTACTGGCTACAATGTATGGGCCGCAGGGAGGACCTACCAGGAGCCCATACGCTATAGACATCACTACTGTACTGGCTACAATGTATGGGTTGCAGGGAGGATCTACCAGGAGCCCATACGCTATAGACATCACTACTGTACTGGCTACAACGTATAGGCTGCAGGGAGGACCTACCAGGAGCCCATACGCTATAGACATCACTACTGTACTGGCTACAATGTATGGGCTGCAGGGAGGATCTATCAGGAGCCCATACGCTATAGACATCACTACTGTACTGGCTACAATGTATGGGCTGCAGGGAGGATCTACCAGGAGCCCATACTCTATAGACATCACTACTGTACTGGCTACAATGTATGGGCCGCAGGGAGGATCTACCAGGAGCCCATACGCTATAGACATCACTACTGTACTGGCTACAATGTATGGGCCGCAGGGAGGATCTACCAGGAGCCCATACGCTATAGACCTCACTACTGTACTGGCTACAATGTATGGGCCGCAGGGAGGATCTACCAGGAGCCCATACGCTATAGACATCACTACTGTACTGGCTACAATGTATGGGCTGCAGGGAGGATCTACCAGGAGCCCATACGCTATAGACATCACTACTGTAGTGGCTCCAATGTATGGGCTGCAGGGAGGATCTACCAGGAGCCCATACGCTATAGACATCACTACTGTACTGGCTACAATGTATGGGCCGCAGGGAGGATCTACCAGGAGCCCATACGCTATAGACCTCACTACTGTACTGGCTACAATGTATGGGCCGCAGGGAGGATCTACCAGGAGCCCATACGCTATAGACATCACTACTGTACTGGCTACAATGTATGGGCTGCAGGGAGGATCTACCAGGAGCCCATACGCTATAGACATCACTACTGTAGTGGCTCCAATGTATGGGCTGCAGGGAGGATCTACCAGGAGCCCATACGCTATAGACATCACTACTGTACTGGCTACAATGTATGGGCCGCAGGGAGGACCTACCAGGAGCCCATACGCTATAGACATCACTACTGTAGTGGCTCCAATGTATGGGCTGCAGGGAGGATCTACCAGGAACCCATACGCTATAGACCTCACTACTGTACTGGCTACAATGTATGGGCCGCAGGGAGGATCTACCAGGAGCCCATAAGCTATAGACATCACTGCTGTACTGGCTACAATGTATGGGCTGCAGGGAGGACCTACCAGGAGCCCATACGCTATAGACATCACTACTGTACTGGCTACAGTGTATGAGCTGCAGGGAGGACCTACCAGGAGCCCATACGCTATAGACATCACTACTGTACTGGCTACAATGTATGGGCTGCAGGGAGGACCTACCAGGAGCCCATACGCTATAGACATCACTACTGTACTGGCTACAATGTATGGGCTGCAGGAAGGATCTACCAGGAGCCCATACGCTATAGACATCACTACTGTTCTGGCTACAATGTATGGGCTGCAGGGAGGACCTACCAGGAGCCCATACGCTATAGACATCACTACTGTACTGGCTACAATGTATGGGCTGCAGGGAGGATCTACCAGGAGCCCATACTCTATAGACATCACTACTGTACTGGCTACAATGTATGGGCCGCAGGGAGGATCTACCAGGAGCCCATACGCTATAGACATCACTACTGTACTGGCTGCAACGTATAGGCTGCAGGGAGGACCTACCAGGAGCCCATACGCTATAGACATCACTACTGTACTGGCTACAATGTATGGGCTGCAGGGAGGATCTATCAGGAGCCCATACGCTATAGACATCACTACTGTACTGGCTACAATGTATGGGCTGCAGGGAGGATCTACCAGGAGCCCATACTCTATAGACATCACTACTGTACTGGCTACAATGTATGGGCCGCAGGGAGGATCTACCAGGAGCCCATACGCTATAGACATCACTACTGTACTGGCTACAATGTATGGGCCGCAGGGAGGATCTACCAGGAGCCCATACGCTATAGACCTCACTACTGTACTGGCTACAATGTATGGGCCGCAGGGAGGATCTACCAGGAGCCCATACGCTATAGACATCACTACTGTACTGGCTACAATGTATGGGCTGCAGGGAGGATCTACCAGGAGCCCATACGCTATAGACATCACTACTGTAGTGGCTCCAATGTATGGGCTGCAGGGAGGATCTACCAGGAGCCCATACGCTATAGACATCACTACTGTACTGGCTACAATGTATGGGCCGCAGGGAGGACCTACCAGGAGCCCATACGCTATAGACATCACTACTGTAGTGGCTCCAATGTATGGGCTGCAGGGAGGATCTACCAGGAACCCATACGCTATAGACCTCACTACTGTACTGGCTACAATGTATGGGCCGCAGGGAGGATCTACCAGGAGCCCATACGCTATAGACATCACTGCTGCACTGGCTACAATGTATGGGCTGCAGGGAGGACCTACCAGGAGCCCATACGCTATAGACAACACTACTGTACTGGCTACAGTGTATGAGCTGCAGGGAGGACCTACCAGGAGCCCATACGCTATAGACATCACTACTGTACTGGCTACAATGTATGGGCTGCAGGGAGGACCTACCAGGAGCCCATACGCTATAGACATCACTACTGTACTGGCTACAATGTATGGGCTGCAGGAAGGATCTACCAGGAGCCCATACGCTATAGACATCACTACTGTTCTGGCTACAATGTATGGGCTGCAGGGAGGACCTACCAGGAGCCCATACGCTATAGACATCACTACTGTACTGGCTACAATGTATGGGCTGCAGGGAGGATCTACCAGGAGCCCATACTCTATAGACATCACTACTGTACTGGCTACAATGTATGGGCCGCAGGGAGGATCTACCAGGAGCCCATACGCTATAGACATCACTACTGTACTGGCTACAATGTATGGGCTGCAGGGAGGATCTACCAGGAGCCCATACTCTATAGACATCACTACTGTACTGGCTACAATGTATGGGCTGCAGGGAGGACCTACCAGGAGCCCATACGCTATAGACATCACTACTGTACTGGCTACAATGTATGGGCTGCAGGGAGGACCTACCAGGAGCCCATACGCTATAGACATCACTACTGTACTGGCTACAATGTATGGGCTGCAGGGAGGATCTACCAGGAGCCCATACGCTATAGACATCACTACTGTAGTGGCTACAATGTATGGGCTGCAGGGAGGATCTACCAGGAGCCCATACGCTATAGACATCACTACTGTAGTGGCTACAATGTATGGGCCGCAGGGAGGACCTATCAGGAGCCCATACGCTATAGACATCACTACTGTACTGGCTACAATGTATGGGCTGCAGGGAGGATCTACCAGGAGCCCATACTCTATAGACATCACTACTGTACTGGCTACAATGTATGGGCCGCAGGGAGGATCTACCAGGAGCCCATACGCTATAGACATCACTACTGTACTGGCTACAATGTATGGGCCGCAGGGAGGATCTACCAGGAGCCCATACGCTATAGACCTCACTACTGTACTGGCTACAATGTATGGGCCGCAGGGAGGATCTACCAGGAGCCCATACGCTATAGACATCACTACTGTACTGGCTACAATGTATGGGCTGCAGGGAGGATCTACCAGGAGCCCATACGCTATAGACATCACTACTGTAGTGGCTCCAATGTATGGGCTGCAGGGAGGATCTACCAGGAGCCCATACGCTATAGACATCACTACTGTACTGGCTACAATGTATGGGCCGCAGGGAGGACCTACCAGGAGCCCATACGCTATAGACATCACTACTGTAGTGGCTCCAATGTATGGGCTGCAGGGAGGATCTACCAGGAACCCATACGCTATAGACCTCACTACTGTACTGGCTACAATGTATGGGCCGCAGGGAGGATCTACCAGGAGCCCATACGCTATAGACATCACTGCTGTACTGGCTACAATGTATGGGCTGCAGGGAGGACCTACCAGGAGCCCATACGCTATAGACAACACTACTGTACTGGCTACAGTGTATGAGCTGCAGGGAGGACCTACCAGGAGCCCATACGCTATAGACATCACTACTGTACTGGCTACAATGTATGGGCTGCAGGGAGGACCTACCAGGAGCCCATACGCTATAGACATCACTACTGTACTGGCTACAATGTATGGGCTGCAGGAAGGATCTACCAGGAGCCCATACGCTATAGACATCACTACTGTTCTGGCTACAATGTATGGGCTGCAGGGAGGACCTACCAGGAGCCCATACGCTATAGACATCACTACTGTACTGGCTACAATGTATGGGCTGCAGGGAGGATCTACCAGGAGCCCATACTCTATAGACATCACTACTGTACTGGCTACAATGTATGGGCCGCAGGGAGGATCTACCAGGAGCCCATACGCTATAGACATCACTACTGTACTGGCTACAATGTATGGGCTGCAGGGAGGATCTACCAGGAGCCCATACTCTATAGACATCACTACTGTACTGGCTACAATGTATGGGCTGCAGGGAGGACCTACCAGGAGCCCATACGCTATAGACATCACTACTGTACTGGCTACAATGTATGGGCTGCAGGGAGGACCTACCAGGAGCCCATACGCTATAGACATCACTACTGTACTGGCTACAATGTATGGGCTGCAGGGAGGATCTACCAGGAGCCCATACGCTATAGACATCACTACTGTACTGGCTACAATGTATGGGCTGCAGGGAGGATCTACCAGGAGCCCATACGCTATAGACATCACTACTGTAGTGGCTACAATGTATGGGCCGCAGGGAGGACCTATCAGGAGCCCATACGCTATAGACATCACTACTGTACTGGCTACAATGTATGGGCTGCAGGGAGGATCTACCAGGAGCCCATACGCTATAGACATCACTACTGTACTGGCTACAATGTATGGGCCGCAGGGAGGATCTACCAGGAGCCCATACGCTATAGACCTCACTACTGTACTGGCTACAATGTATGGGCCGCAGGGAGGATCTACCAGGAGCCCATACGCTATAGACATCACTACCGTACTGGCTACAATGTATGGGCCGCAGGGAGGACCTACCAGGAGCCCATACGCTATAGACATCACTGCTGTACTGGCTACAATATATGGGCTGCAGGGAGGACCTATCAGGAGCCCATACTCTATAGACATCACTACTGTACTGGCTACAATGTATGGGCCGCAGGGAGGACCTATCAGGAGCCCATACGCTATAGACATCACTACTGTACTGGCTACAATGTATGGGCCGCAGGGAGGACCTACCAGGAGCCCATACGCTATAGACATCACTACTGTACTGGCTACAATGTATGGGCCGCAGGGAGGACCTATCAGGAGCCCATACGCTATAGACATCACTACTGTACTGGCTATAATGTATGGGCCGCAGGGAGGACCTACCAGGAGCCCATACGCTATAGACATCACTACTGTACTGGCTACAATGTATGGGCTGCAGGGAGGACCTACCAGGAGCCCATACGCTATAGACATCACTACTGTACTGGCTACAATGAATGGGCCGCAGGGAGGACCTATCAGGAGCCCATAAGCTATAGACATCACTACTGTACTGGCTACAATGTATGGGCCGCAGGGAGGACCTACCAGGAGCCCATACGCTATAGACATCACTACTGTACTGGCTACAATGTATGGGCCGCAGGGAGGACCTACCAGGAGCCCATACGCTATAGACATCACTACTGTACTGGCTACAATGTATGGGCCTCAGGGAGGACCTACCAGGAGCCCATACGCTATAGACATCACTACAGTACTGGCTACAATGTATGGGCCGCAGGGAGGACCTACCAGGAGCCCATACGCTATAGACATCACTACTGTACTGGCTACAATGTATGGGCTGCAGGGAGGACCTATCAGGAGCCCATACGCTATAGACATCACTACTGTACTGGCTACAATGTATGGGCTGCAAGGAGGACCTACAAGGAGCCCATACGCTATAGACATCACTACTGTACTGGCTACAATGTATGGGCTGCAGGGAGGACCTACCAGGAGCCCATACGCTATAGACATCACTACTGTACTGGCTACAATGTATGGGCCGCAGGGAGGACCTATCAGGAGCCCATACGCTATAGACATCACTACTGTACTGGCTACAATGTATGGGCCGCAGGGAGGACCTACCAGGAGCCCATACGCTATAGACATCACTACTGTACTGGCTACAATGTATGGGCCGCAGGGAGGACCTACCAGGAGCCCATACGCTATAGACATCACTACTGTACTGGCTACAATGTATGGGCTGCAGGGAGGACCTACCAGGAGCCCATACGCTATAGACATCACTACTGTACTGGCTACAATGTATGGGCCGCAGGGAGGACCTACCAGGAGCCCATACGCTATAGACATCACTACTGTACTGGCTACAATGTATGGGCCGCAGGGAGGACCTACCAGGAGCCCATACGCTATAGACATCACTACTGTACTGGCTACAATGTATGGGCCGCAGGGAGGACCTATCAGGAGCCCATACGCTATAGACATCACTACTGTACTGGCTATAATGTATGGGCCGCAGGGAGGACCTACCAGGAGCCCATACGCTATAGACATCACTACTGTACTGGCTACAATGTATGGGCTGCAGGGAGGACCTACCAGGAGCCCATACGCTATAGACATCACTACTGTACTGGCTACAATGAATGGGCCGCAGGGAGGACCTATCAGGAGCCCATAAGCTATAGACATCACTACTGTACTGGCTACAATGTATGGGCCGCAGGGAGGACCTACCAGGAGCCCATACGCTATAGACATCACTACTGTACTGGCTACAATGTATGGGCCGCAGGGAGGACCTACCAGGAGCCCATACGCTATAGACATCACTACTGTACTGGCTACAATGTATGGGCCTCAGGGAGGACCTACCAGGAGCCCATACGCTATAGACATCACTACTGTACTGGCTACAATGTATGGGCCGCAGGGAGGACCTACCAGGAGCCCATACGCTATAGACATCACTACTGTACTGGCTACAATGTATGGGCCGCAGGGAGGACCTACCAGGAGCCCATACGCTATAGACATCACTACTGTACTGGCTACAATGTATGGGCTGCAGGGAGGACCTACCAGGAGCCCATACGCTATAGACATCACTACTGTACTGGCTACAATGTATGGGCCGCAGGGAGGACCTACCAGGAGCCCATACGCTATAGACATCACTACTGTACTGGCTACAATGTATGGGCCGCAGGGAGGACCTACCAGGAGCCCATACGCTATAGACATCACTACTGTACTGGCTACAATGTATGGGCCGCAGGGAGGACCTACCAGGAGCCCATACGCTATAGACATCACTACTGTACTGGCTACAATGTATGGGCCGCAGGGAGGACCTACCAGGAGCCCATACGCTATAGACATCACTACTGTACTGGCTATAATGTATGGGCCGCAGGGAGGACCTATCAGGAGCCCATACGCTATAGACATCACTACTGTACTGGCTATAATGTATGGGCCGCAGGGAGGACCTACCAGGAGCCCATACGCTATAGACATCACTACTGTACTGGCTACAATGTATGGGCTGCAGGGAGGACCTACCAGGAGCCCATACACTATAGACATCACTACTGTACTGGCTACAATGTATGGGCCGCAGGGAGGACCTACCAGGAGCCCATACGCTATAGACATCACTACTGTACTGGCTACAATGTATGGGCTGCAGGGAGGACCTACCAGGAGCCCATACGCTATAGACATCACTACTGTACTGGCTACAATGTATGGGCTGCAGGGAGGATCTACCAGGAGCCCATACTCTATAGACATCACTACTGTACTGGCTACAATGTATGGGCCGCAGGGAGGACCTACCAGGAGCCCATACGCTATAGACATCACTACTGTACTGGCTACAATTTATGGGCTGCAGGGAGGACCTACCAGGAGCCCATACGCTATAGACATCACTACTGTACTGGCTACAATGTATGGGCTGCAGGGAGGACCTATCAGGAGCCCATACGCTATAGACATCACTACTGTACTGGCTACAATGTATGGGCTGCAGGGAGGACCTACCAGGAGCCCATACGCTATAGACATCACTACTGTACTGGCTACAATGTATGGGCTGCAGGGAGGACCTATCAGGAGCCCATACGCTATAGACATCACTACTGTACTGGCTACAATGTATGGGCCGCAGGGAGGACCTACCAGGAGCCCATACGCTATAGACATCACTACTGTACTGGCTACAATGTATGGGCTGCAGGGAGGACCTACCAGGAGCCCATACGCTATAGACATCACTACTGTACTGGCTACAATGTATGGGCCGCAGGGAGGATCTACCAGGAGCCCATACGCTATAGACCTCACTACTGTACTGGCTACAATGTATGGGCCGCAGGGAGGATCTACCTGGAGCCCATACGCTATAGACATCACTACTGTACTGGCTACAATGTATGGGCCGCAGGGAGGACCTACCAGGAGCCCATACGCTATAGACATCACTGCTGTACTGGCTACAATGTATGGGCTGCAGGGAGGACCTATCAGGAGCCCATACTCTATAGACATCACTACTGTACTGGCTACAATGTATGGGCACAGGGAGGACCTACCAGGAGCCCATACGCTATAGACATCACTACTGTACAGGCTACAACGTATAGGCTGCAGGGAGGACCTACCAGGAGCCCATACGCTATAGACATCACTACTGTACTGGCTACAATGTATGGGCTGCAGGGAGGATCTATCAGGAGCCCATACGCTATAGACATCACTACTGTACTGGCTACAATGTATGGGCCGCAGGGAGGACCTATCAGGAGCCCATACGCTATAGACATCACTACTGTACTGGCTACAATGTATGGGCCGCAGGGAGGACCTACCAGGAGCCCATACGCTATAGACATCACTACTGTACTGGCTACAATGTATGGGCCGCAGGGAGGACCTATCAGGAGCCCATACGCTATAGACATCACTACTGTACTGGCTACAATGTATGGGCTGCAGGGAGGACCTACCAGGAGCCCATACGCTATAGACATCACTACTGTACTGGCTACAATGTATGGGCCGCAGGGAGGACCTACCAGGAGCCCATACGCTATAGACATCACTACTGTACTGGCTACAATGTATGGGCCGCAGGGAGGACCTACCAGGAGCCCATACGCTATAGACATCACTACTGTACTGGCTACAATGTATGGGCCGCAGGGAGGACCTATCAGGAGCCCATACGCTATAGACATCACTACTGTACTGGCTACAATGTATGGGCTGCAGGGAGGACCTACCAGGAGCCCATACGCTATAGACATCACTACTGTACTGGCTACAATGTATGGGCTGCAGGGAGGACCTACCAGGAGCCCATACGCTATAGACATCACTACTGTACTGGCTACAATGTATGGGCTGCAGGGAGGACCTATCAGGAGCCCATACGCTATAGACATCACTACTGTACTGGCTACAATGTATGTGCTGCAGGGAGGACCTACCAGGAGCCCATACGCTATAGACATCACTACTGTACTGGCTACAATGTATGGGCTGCAGGGAGGACCTATCAGGAGCCCATACGCTATAGACATCACTACTGTACTGGCTACAATGTATGGGCTGCAGGGAGGACCTACCAGGAGCCCATACGCTATAGACATCACTACTGTACTGGCTACAATGTATGGGCCGCAGGGAGGACCTACCAGGAGCCCATACGCTATAGACATCACTACTGTACTGGCTACAATGTATGGGCCGCAGGGAGGACCTACCAGGAGCCCATACGCTATAGACATCACTACTGTACTGGCTACAATGTATGGGCTGCAGGGAGGACCTATCAGGAGCCCATACGCTATAGACATCACTACTGTACTGGCTACAATGTATGGGCTGCAGGGAGGACCTACCAGGAGCCCATACGCTATAGACATCACTACTGTACTGGCTACAATGTATGGGCCACAGGGAGGACCTACCAGGAGCCCATACGCTATAGACATCACTACTGTACTGGCTACAATGTATGGGCTGCAGGGAGGACCTATCAGGAGCCCATACGCTATAGACATCACTACTGTACTGGCTACAATGTATGGGCCGCAGGGAGGACCTACCAGGAGCCCATACGCTATAGACATCACTACTGTACTGGCTACAATGTATGGGCTGCAGGGAGGACCTACCAGGAGCCCATACGCTATAGACATCACTACTGTACTGGCTACAATGTATGGGCTGCAGGGAGGACCTACCAGGAGCCCATACGCTATAGACATCACTACTGTACTGGCTACAATGTATGGGCTGCAGGGAGGACCTACCAGGAGCCCATACGCTATAGACATCACTACTGTACTGGCTACAATGTATGGGCTGCAGGGAGGACCTACCAGGAGCCCATACGCTATAGACATCACTACTGTACTGGCTACAATGTATGGGCTGCAGGGAGGATCTACCAGGAGCCCATACTCTATAGACATCACTACTGTACTGGCTACAATGTATGGGCCGCAGGGAGGACCTACCAGGAGCCCATACGCTATAGACATCACTACTGTACTGGCTACAATGTATGGGCTGCAGGGAGGACCTATCAGGAGCCCATACGCTATAGACATCACTACTGTACTGGCTACAATGTATGGGCCGCAGGGAGGACCTACCAGGAGCCCATACGCTATAGACATCACTACTGTACTGGCTACAATGTATGGGCCGCAGGGAGGACCTACCAGGAGCCCATACGCTATAGACATCACTACTGTACTGGCTACAATGTATGGGCTGCAGGGAGGACCTACCAGGAGCCCATACGCTATAGACATCACTACTGTACTGGCTACAATGTATGGGCTGCAGGGAGGACCTACCAGGAGCCCATACGCTATAGACATCACTACTGTACTGGCTACAATGTATGGGCTGCAGGGAGGACCTACCAGGAGCCCATACGCTATAGACATCACTACTGTACTGGCTACAATGTATGGGCTGCAGGGAGGACCTACCAGGAGCCCATACGCTATAGACATCACTACTGTACTGGCTACAATGTATGGGCCGCAGGGAGGACCTACCAGGAGCCCATACGCTATAGACATCACTACTGTACTGGCTACAATGTATGGGCTGCAGGGAGGACCTACCAGGAGCCCATACGCTATAGACATCACTACTGTACTGGCTACAATGTATGGGCCGCAGGGAGGACCTACCAGGAGCCCATACGCTATAGACATCACTACTGTACTGGCTAAAATGTATGGGCCGCAGGGAGGACCTACCAGGAGCCCATACGCTATAGACATCACTACTGTACTGGCTACAATGTATGGGCTGCAGGGAGGACCTACCAGGAGCCCATACGCTATAGACATCACTACTGTACTGGCTACAATGTATGGGCCGCAGGGAGGACCTACCAGGAGCCCATACGCTATAGACATCACTACTGTACTGGCTACAATGTATGGGCCGCAGGGAGGACCTACCAGGAGCCCATACGCTATAGACATCACTACTGTACTGGCTACAATGTATGGGTTGCAGGGAGGATCTACCAGGAGCCCATACGCTATAGACATCACTACTGTACTGGCTACAACGTATAGGCTGCAGGGAGGACCTACCAGGAGCCCATACGCTATAGACATCACTACTGTACTGGCTACAATGTATGGGCTGCAGGGAGGACCTACCAGGAGCCCATACGCTATAGACATCACTACTGTACTGGCTACAATGTATGGGCCGCAGGGAGGACCTACCAGGAGCCCATACGCTATAGACATCACTACTGTACTGGCTACAATGTATGGGTTGCAGGGAGGATCTACCAGGAGCCCATACGCTATAGACATCACTACTGTACTGGCTACAACGTATAGGCTGCAGGGAGGACCTACCAGGAGCCCATACGCTATAGACATCACTACTGTACTGGCTACAATGTATGGGCTGCAGGGAGGATCTATCAGGAGCCCATACGCTATAGACATCACTACTGTACTGGCTACAATGTATGGGCTGCAGGGAGGATCTACCAGGAGCCCATACTCTATAGACATCACTACTGTACTGGCTACAATGTATGGGCCGCAGGGAGGATCTACCAGGAGCCCATACGCTATAGACATCACTACTGTACTGGCTACAATGTATGGGCCGCAGGGAGGATCTACCAGGAGCCCATACGCTATAGACCTCACTACTGTACTGGCTACAATGTATGGGCCGCAGGGAGGATCTACCAGGAGCCCATACGCTATAGACATCACTACTGTACTGGCTACAATGTATGGGCTGCAGGGAGGATCTACCAGGAGCCCATACTCTATAGACATCACTACTGTACTGGCTACAATGTATGGGCACAGGGAGGACCTACCAGGAGCCCATACGCTATAGACATCACTACTGTACAGGCTACAATGTATGGGTTGCAGGGAGGATCTACCAGGAGCCCATACGCTATAGACATCACTACTGTACTGGCTACAACGTATAGGCTGCAGGGAGGACCTACCAGGAGCCCATACGCTATAGACATCACTACTGTACTGGCTACAATGTATGGGCTGCAGGGAGGATCTATCAGGAGCCCATACGCTATAGACATCACTACTGTACTGGCTACAATGTATGGGCTGCAGGGAGGATCTACCAGGAGCCCATACTCTATAGACATCACTACTGTACTGGCTACAATGTATGGGCCGCAGGGAGGATCTACCAGGAGCCCATACGCTATAGACATCACTACTGTACTGGCTACAATGTATGGGCCGCAGGGAGGACCTACCAGGAGCCCATACGCTATAGACATCACTGCTGTACTGGCTACAATGTATGGGCTGCAGGGAGGACCTATCAGGAGCCCATACTCTATAGACATCACTACTGTACTGGCTACAATGTATGGGCACAGGGAGGACCTACCAGGAGCCCATACGCTATAGACATCACTACTGTACAGGCTACAATGTATGAGCTGCAGGGAGGACCTACCAGGAGCCCATACGCTATAGACATCACTACTGTACAGGCTACAATGTATGAGCTGCAGGGAGGACCTACCAGGAGCCCATACGCTATAGACATCACTACTGTACAGGCTACAATGTATGAGCTGCAGGGAGGACCTACCAGGAGCCCATACGCTATAGACATCACTACTGTACTGGCTACAATGTATGGGCCGCAGGGAGGACCTATCAGGAGCCCATACGCTATAGACATCACTACTGTACTGGCTACAATGTATGGGCCGCAGGGGAGGACCTACCAGGAGCCCATACGCTATAGACATCACTACTGTACTGGCTACAATGTATGGGCCGCAGGAGGACCTATCAGGAGCCCATACGCTATAGACATCACTACTGTACTGGCTACAATGTATGGGCCGCAGGGAGGACCTACCAGGAGCCCATACGCTATAGACATCATTACTGTACTGGCTACAATGTATGGGCCGCAGGGAGGACCTACCAGGAGCCCATACGCTATAGACATCACTACTGTACTGGCTACAATGTATGGGCTGCAGGGAGGACCTATCAGGAGCCCATACGCTATAGACATCACTACTGTACTGGCTACAATGTATGGGCCGCAGGGAGGACCTACCAGGAGCCCATACACTATAGACATCACTGCTGTACTGGCTACAATGTATGGGCTGCAGGGAGGACCTATCAGGAGCCCATACGCTATAGACATCACTACTGTACTGGCTACAATGTATGGGCCTCAGGGAGGACCTACCAGGAGCCCATACGCTATAGACATCACTACTGTACTGGCTACAATGTATGGGCCGCAGGGAGGACCTACCAGGAGCCCATACGCTATAGACATCACTACTGTACTGGCTACAATGTATGGGCCGCAGGGAGGACCTATCAGGAGCCCATACGCTATAGACATCACTACTGTACTGGCTACAATGTATGGGCTGCAGGGAGGACCTACCAGGAGCCCATACGCTATAGACATCACTACTGTACTGGCTACAATGTATGGGCTGCAGGGAGGACCTACCAGGAGCCCATACGCTATAGACATCACTACTGTACTGGCTACAATGTATGGGCCGCAGGGAGGACCTATCAGGAGCCCATACGCTATAGACATCACTACTGTACTGGCTACAATGTATGGGCCGCAGGGAGGACCTACCAGGAGCCCATACGCTATAGACATCACTACTGTACTGGCTACAATGTATGGGCCGCAGGGAGGACCTACCAGGAGCCCATACGCTATAGACATCACTACTGTACTGGCTACAATGTATGGGCTGCAGGGAGGACCTACCAGGAGCCCATACGCTATAGACATCACTACTGTACTGGCTACAATGTATGGGCCGCAGGGAGGACCTACCAGGAGCCCATACGCTATAGACATCACTACTGTACTGGCTACAATGTATGGCCGCAGGGAGGACCTACCAGGAGCCCATACGCTATAGACATCACTACTGTACTGGCTACAATGTATGGGCCGCAGGGAGGACCTACCAGGAGCCCATACGCTATAGACATCACTACTGTACTGGCTACAATGTATGGGCCGCAGGGAGGACCTACCAGGAGCCCATACGCTATAGACATCACTACTGTACTGGCTACAATGTATGGGCTGCAGGGAGGACCTATCAGGAGCCCATACGCTATAGACATCACTACTGTACTGGCTACAATGTATGGGCTGCAGGGAGGACCTACCAGGAGCCCATACGCTATAGACATCACTACTGTACTGGCTACAATGTATGGGCTGCAGGGAGGACCTACCAGGAGCCCATACGCTATAGACATCACTACTGTACTGGCTACAATGTATGGGCCGCAGGGAGGACCTACCAGGAGCCCATACGCTATAGACATCACTACTGTACTGGCTACAATGTATGGGCTGCAGGGAGGACCTACCAGGAGCCCATACGCTATAGACATCACTACTGTACTGGCTACAATGTATGGGCTGCAGGGAGGACCTATCAGGAGCCCATACGCTATAGACATCACTACTGTACTGGCTACAATGTATGGGCCGCAGGGAGGACCTACCAGGAGCCCATACACTATAGACATCACTGTTGTACTGGCTACAATGTATGGGCTGCAGGGAGGACCTATCAGGAGCCCATACGCTATAGACATCACTACTGTACTGGCTACAATGTATGGGCCTCAGGGAGGACCTACCAGGAGCCCATACGCTATAGACATCACTACTGTACTGGCTACAATGTATGGGCCGCAGGGAGGACCTATCAGGAGCCCATACGCTATAGACATCACTACTGTACTGGCTACAATGTATGGGCCGCAGGGAGGACCTACCAGGAGCCCATACGCTATAGACATCACTACTGTACTGGCTACAATGTATGGGCTGCAGGGAGGACCTACCAGGAGCCCATACGCTATAGACATCACTACTGTACTGGCTACAATGTATGGGCCGCAGGGAGGACCTATCAGGAGCCCATACGCTATAGACATCACTACTGTACTGGCTACAATGTATGGGCCGCAGGGAGGACCTACCAGGAGCCATACGCTATAGACATCACTACTGTACTGGCTACAATGTATGGGCCGCAGGGAGGACCTACCAGGAGCCCATACGCTATAGACATCACTACTGTACTGGCTACAATGTATGGGCCGCAGGGAGGACCTACCAGGAGCCCATACGCTATAGACATCACTACTGTACTGGCTACAATGTATGGGCCGCAGGGAGGACTATCAGGAGCCCATACGCTATAGACATCACTACTGTACTGGCTACAATGTATGGGCCGCAGGGAGGACCTACCAGGAGCCCATACGCTATAGACATCACTACTGTACTGGCTACAATGTATGGGCCGCAGGGAGGACCTACCAGGAGCCCATACGCTATAGACATCACTACTGTACTGGCTACAATGTATGGGCCGCAGGGAGGACCTACCAGGAGCCCATACGCTATAGACATCACTACTGTACTGGCTACAATGTATGGGCCGCAGGGAGGACCTACCAGGAGCCCATACGCTATAGACATCACTACTGTACTGGCTACAATGTATGGGCCGCAGGGAGGACCTACCAGGAGCCCATACGCTATAGACATCACTACTGTACTGGCTACAATGTATGGGCCGCAGGGAGGACCTACCAGGAGCCCATACGCTATAGACATCACTACTGTACTGGCTACAATGTATGGGCGCAGGGAGGACCTACCAGGAGCCCATACGCTATAGACATCACTACTGTACTGGCTACAATGTATGGGCCGCAGGAGGACCTACCAGGAGCCCATACGCTATAGACATCACTACTGTACTGGCTACAATGTATGGGCCGCAGGGAGGACCTACCAGGAGCCCATACGCTATAGACATCACTACTGTACTGGCTACAATGTATGGGCTGCAGGAGGACCTATCAGGAGCCCATACGCTATAGACATCACTACTGTACTGGCTACAATGTATGTGCTGCAGGAGGCCTATCAGGAGCCCATACGCTATAGACATCACTACTGTACTGGCTACAATGTAGGAGCTGCAGGGGGGGGGGGG